>NW_016909446.1:717975-742820 GCF_001483705.2 Eufriesea mexicana
CTTTTAATAATTTATTTAATTTAATTATTTATTTTTACTTTTAATAATATATTTAATTTAATTTTTTATTTTTCATTTAACTTTTAATAATTTAATTAATTAATTTACTTATCATTCACTTTTAATAATTTATTTAATTCATTCATATATATTTAATTTTTAATAATTTAATTACTTTAATTATTTACTTTTCACTTTTAACCAAATATTTAATTTATTTATTTATCTTTCGCTTTTAATAACTTATCTAATTTAATTATTTATTTTTCACTTTTAATAATATATTTAATTTATTTATTTATCATTCACTTTAATGATGTATGTAATTTATTTATTTATTTTTCACTTTTAATAATTTAATTAATTTATTTACTTATCATTCACTTTTAATAACTTATTTTATTTATTCATTTATGTTTAACTTTTAATAATATATTTAATCTAGCTATATTTCACTGTTAATAATTTATTTAATTTTTTTCATTTATATTTAACTTTTAATAATTCATTTAATTTTGATTAATACTTTTTAAAGAATTTATTTAATTTCTTTATTTACTTTTTACATTTAATAATTACTTTACTTAATTCATTTATTTTAATTTTTAATGATTTATTTAATTATTTCATTCATATTTTATTTGTAATTATTTTTTTAATACTGAAATGAATATTCTATGTTTTATTTTTTTAATTTCACTAGTGGTAATGGACATTAAACATGGAGTTATTTAATTATTTAAATTAATAAATATAACTAAATCGTATACGTTTGAACGATTTTACACGCGAATTTTTTTGCTCAAACCGGTCGAAGCAAGTTTGTATCCGCGACATCGCGAGTTTGTTTCGGAAGTGCTGCAAGAAAAGAAGAAAGAATTACAAGCATTGATGACATGGCTACACTGACGACGTGGCAAGGGAATGACAGAATGATGCTGATGCCAGAACAAAAGCGACAGTCAATTCAGAGCTGCTTTGTTACGGTGGAGAGGACAACGATCGGTGAGTTGCATGTTTACAATTCCTCTGGTTACCCATCATGTCGTAGGACGAATGGTCAGAGACGACACGGGTAACTGGTTGTATTTAATTACAATATGTAGTGAGCATAGTGACCACGCGTGCTAATGTACCAATGTACAATAGCTTTTGTTCAATATATATTTCTGTTAACTATAATAAATAAAATAATTCCGATTATTAGTTAGGATTTTCAGTAAGAGGACACCATATTATTTTTAATATTATTTTTGTCACTATGCTCGCTACTTCGTTTCACTATAACTTGAGAGAATTTTTTACTTTTGCACATTCGTACAGTATTACTGTGCATACTGTGCATACTGTGCATACTGTGCACACTGTAAATACTGTGCACATTGTAATCGAGGGTTAGTTGAAATCCCCTGAAATTCGATATATCGCAATCGGGAATTAAAAGTATATCCCGTTTTCACATAAAATTAAACAAAAATCAGAGTCACAAAACATATAATGCCCTAAATGGCTGCTCGCGTGCGTCTTTTCGCTATTGTTGCGACTTTTAAAGTACCATAAGTGACAACGCACGTATTTAAAAAATTATTTATTATTTAATATCACAATAATCCAATACAACTACCAATTCTTCTCCTCAACTTTTATTTCCGTATCATTAATTGCTCTTCCTTTGTTGCAGATGTGAGACATATCATATTTTGTCATTTGCATTGCAATTTATTTTGTAATAAATCTTATATTACGTTCTGCATTCTTTTTTTCGTAATCAGTTTTAGTAATCATTTTGAAATTCATTTTGCGATTTATTTTTTATTATATAATCTACTATGTTTAGCATCATGTATTGTACTATATTTTAATAATGTGTTTAGGCATGGGTCTCGATTGCGTAGCCACCTCCGAGTGGTGAGACCTGGTAATTGGCATCGTTTGTCAAAGATGTAATTCCAAATTTTTCTCAATAAATTCCATCTCGCAATTTTTTAAATATTCGATACGTATATCTTTGGCAAACGATGCCAAGCTAAGAGCTACGCAGTAATCGCAGTCCAGTCTAGCCTCTAGAAGGATACCTTCGGTATCCTCAGAGGATAGGCTGAAATAGCGAGTACCACTTTATTTGTCCCCCCGCACAGGGCAACATGGAACATCGCTGGACATCCTGGACATTGTGGGCTATGACAGGCCATCACTGGACGTCGTGTGATACGTGTCTTTAAGATTCAATTTATACCAGGTTAATTTCCCTAAGTTCTTTTCACGTGCTTTTCTGTGCTACCATGCTGTGTCTTATTGGAATGAAAACTTTTCACATTCTTTTCGCATTTCCCTTCTCCTTCGTTTCGTGAAACGAGCTTCAAGCGTGACCCAAATAGTAGTATAAAAATTCAAAAAACACTTCGATTAACACAATGATTTCAAGAACATGTCTGCACTTACATTCATTCTGTAATTTACTTTGCAATTTATGGTGTAATATACATTATATCATATTTTAAAATTCATGTTTATGTTTATGTTTATGTTTAATTAAATTATTGTTTAATTTATTTGAACAATACCTTATTTGTGATTGTAGGCACGGGTCTCAATTGAGCAGCCGTTTCCTCGAAATGAGCCATTGAAATTTGCACCGTTTGTTAGACATTTATTTCTTCAAGCATGCTGAAGAGAATTTTAAAGAGAAAACATTAGAAATGTCAACAAATACGTCTAGATCGGTGCACACACAAATTTATTTTATGCTTGCCACTAGAAATAACAATAGGGAACAATATTGTACATTTAACTTTCCGAAGCTGCGTCAACAAAACAGAACAAGTCATACACGAAATTGAGCATACATAATCGAAAATAGAAAAATATGAGGAATTTCTTTACCACATGATCACCAGTAGCATTGTATCGCTGAAAGGGCGAAAAATAAAACAAAAATTAGGACAAATAGAAGCAGACAGCCGTACACCAAAATAATGTTAACTACGTGTCACAATTCACAAACGAAATATACCATCCATGACTGATATAAAGAAATTATGCGGTACCTTTATAAACCCTTGAAATCCCACAGCGCTATGTCCTCTATACACAATCAAAATGAAAGAAAAAATGGAGAAAACAATAGAAAATCAACCCTTCTATCATACACCAACCAAATATCGCAAGTGACAATCGAAACGTAGAAACTAAAACCGAAACAACGCAAATACGCAGCACGATTCAACAAACACTTGAACCACCGAAGCTATATTAAACTAACGAACACACAGCTAACAGTGGAGTGAACGCGGATCAATGGATAAAACCTAATCCCTAATCCAAATTTTGCAAATATAAGCCACAACGTTTAATTACGCAGTACGTTTTAAAATTCACTTCCACTTCCGTCGCTATTATTCACTAACAACCTGTCAAAACCGGATAGAAATCGGCAATCCTAGTAGCCAACGGATCAGCGAACGCGGATTAATGGATTAAACCTAATCCCTACTTCAAATTTTGCAAATATAAGCCACAACGTTTAATTGCGCAGCACGTTTTAAAATTCACTTCCACTTCCGTCGCTATTATTCACTAACGACCTGTCAAAACCGGATAAAAGTCGGCAATCCTAATAGCCAAGGGACCAGCGAACGCGGATTAATGGATAAAACCTAATCCCTACTTCAAATTTTGCAAATATAAGCCACAACGTTTAATTGCGCAGCACGTTTTAAAATTCACTTCCACTTCCGTCGCTATTATTCACTAACGACCTGTCAAAACCGGATAAAAGTCGGCAATCCTAATAGCCAAGGGACCAGCGAACGCGGATTAATGGATAAAACCTAATCCCTAATCCAAATTTTGCAAATATAAGCCACAACGTTTAATTGCGCAGCACGTTTTAAAATTCACTTCCACTTCCGTCGCTATTATTCACTAACGACCTGTCAAAACCGGATAAAAGTCGGCAATCCTAATAGCCAAGGGACCAGCGAACGCGGATTAATGGATAAAACCTAATCCCTAATCCAAATTTTGCAAATATAAGCCACAACGTTTAATTACGCAGTACGTTTTAAAATTCACTTCCACTTCCGTCGCTATTATTCACTAACAACCTGTCAAAACCGGATAGAAATCGGCAATCCTAGTAGCCAACGGATCAGCGAACGCGGATTAATGGATAAAACCTAATCCCTACTTCAAATTTTGCAAATATAAGCCACAACGTTTAATTGCGCAGCACGTTTTAAAATTCACTTCCACTTCCGTCGCTATTATTCACTAACGACCTGTCAAAACCGGATAAAAGTCGGCAATCCTAATAGCCAAGGGACCAGCGAACGCGGATTAATGGATAAAACCTAATCCCTAATCCAAATTTTGCAAATATAAGCCACAACGTTTAATTACGCAGTACGTTTTAAAATTCACTTCCACTTCCGTCGCTATTATTCACTAACAACCTGTCAAAACCGGATAGAAATCGGCAATCCTAGTAGCCAACGGATCAGCGAACGCGGATTAATGGATTAAACCTAATCCCTACTTCAAATTTTGCAAATATAAGCCACAACGTTTAATTGCGCAGCACGTTTTAAAATTCACTTCCACTTCCGTCGCTATTATTCACTAACGACCTGTCAAAACCGGATAAAAGTCGGCAATCCTAATAGCCAAGGGACCAGCGAACGCGGATTAATGGATAAAACCTAATCCCTAATCCAAATTTTGCAAATATAAGCCACAACGTTTAATTACGCAGTACGTTTTAAAATTCACTTCCACTTCCGTCGCTATTATTCACTAACAACCTGTCAAAACCGGATAGAAATCGGCAATCCTAGTAGCCAACGGATCAGCGAACGCGGATTAATGGATTAAACCTAATCCCTACTTCAAATTTTGCAAATATAAGCCACAACGTTTAATTGCGCAGCACGTTTTAAAATTCACTTCCACTTCCGTCGCTATTATTCACTAACGACCTGTCAAAACCGGATAAAAGTCGGCAATCCTAATAGCCAAGGGACCAGCGAACGCGGATTAATGGATAAAACCTAATCCCTAATCCAAATTTTGCAAATATAAGCCACAACGTTTAATTACGCAGTACGTTTTAAAATTCACTTCCACTTCCGTCGCTATTATTCACTAACAACCTGTCAAAACCGGATAGAAATCGGCAATCCTAGTAGCCAACGGATCAGCGAACGCGGATTAATGGATAAAACCTAATCCCTACTTCAAATTTTGCAAATATAAGCCACAACGTTTAATTGCGCAGCACGTTTTAAAATTCACTTCCACTTCCGTCGCTATTATTCACTAACGACCTGTCAAAACCGGATAAAAGTCGGCAATCCTAATAGCCAAGGGACCAGCGAACGCGGATTAATGGATAAAACCTAATCCCTAATCCAAATTTTGCAAATATAAGCCACAACGTTTAATTACGCAGTACGTTTTAAAATTCACTTCCACTTCCGTCGCTATTATTCACTAACAACCTGTCAAAACCGGATAGAAATCGGCAATCCTAGTAGCCAACGGATCAGCGAACGCGGATTAATGGATTAAACCTAATCCCTACTTCAAATTTTGCAAATATAAGCCACAACGTTTAATTGCGCAGCACGTTTTAAAATTCACTTCCACTTCCGTCGCTATTATTCACTAACGACCTGTCAAAACCGGATAAAAGTCGGCAATCCTAATAGCCAAGGGACCAGCGAACGCGGATTAATGGATAAAACCTAATCCCTAATCCAAATTTTGCAAATATAAGCCACAACGTTTAATTACGCAGTACGTTTTAAAATTCACTTCCACTTCCGTCGCTATTATTCACTAACAACCTGTCAAAACCGGATAGAAATCGGCAATCCTAGTAGCCAACGGATCAGCGAACGCGGATTAATGGATTAAACCTAATCCCTACTTCAAATTTTGCAAATATAAGCCACAACGTTTAATTGCGCAGCACGTTTTAAAATTCACTTCCACTTCCGTCGCTATTATTCACTAACGACCTGTCAAAACCGGATAAAAGTCGGCAATCCTAATAGCCAAGGGACCAGCGAACGCGGATTAATGGATAAAACCTAATCCCTAATCCAAATTTTGCAAATATAAGCCACAACGTTTAATTACGCAGTACGTTTTAAAATTCACTTCCACTTCCGTCGCTATTATTCACTAACAACCTGTCAAAACCGGATAGAAATCGGCAATCCTAGTAGCCAACGGATCAGCGAACGCGGATTAATGGATTAAACCTAATCCCTACTTCAAATTTTGCAAATATAAGCCACAACGTTTAATTGCGCAGCACGTTTTAAAATTCACTTCCACTTCCGTCGCTATTATTCACTAACGACCTGTCAAAACCGGATAAAAGTCGGCAATCCTAATAGCCAAGGGATCAGCGAACGCGGATTAATGGATAAAACCTAATCCCTAATCCAAATTTTGCAAATATAAGCCACAACGTTTAATTACGCAGCACGTTTTAAAATTCACTTCCACTTCCGTCGCTATTATTCACTAACAACCTGTCAAAACCGGATAGAAATCGGCAATCCTAGTAGCCAACGGATCAGCGAACGCGGATTAATGGATTAAACCTAATCCCTACTTCAAATTTTGCAAATATAAGCCACAACGTTTAATTGCGCAGCACGTTTTAAAATTCACTTCCACTTCCGTCGCTATTATTCACTAACAACCTGTCAAAACCGGATAAAAGTCGGCAATCCTAATAGCCAAGGGACCAGCGAACGCGGATTAATGGATAAAACCTAATCCCTAATCCAAATTTTGCAAATATAAGCCACAACGTTTAATTACGCAGTACGTTTTAAAATTCACTTCCACTTCCGTCGCTATTATTCACTAACAACCTGTCAAAACCGGATAGAAATCGGCAATCCTAGTAGCCAACGGATCAGCGAACGCGGATTAATGGATTAAACCTAATCCCTACTTCAAATTTTGCAAATATAAGCCACTACTTTTAATTGCGCAGCACGTTTTAAAATTCACTTCCACTTCCGTCGCTATTATTCACTAACAACCTGTCAAAACCGGATAAAAATGGGCAATCCTAGTAGCCAACGGATCAGCGAACGCGGATTAATAGATTAAACCTAATCCCTACTCCAAATTTTGCAAATATAAGCCACAACGTTTAATTGCGCAGCACGTTTTGGAAATCACTCCCACTTCGGTCGCTATTATTCACTAACGAACCGTTAAAATCGAAGAAAAATCATTGGAATGGGCAGACAGCGGTTTATTCGGCGCTAATAGGCAAAAAAATCCTAACCGAAATCACAATTTAGTATATATGAGTGATAAAAGGTAAACTATGCAGAACGATTTGAGAACCGCTGGTACTTCTGATACTATTTTTGATAATTGAATTGTGAATATCGAAAGAAGATTGGGAAAACTATTATACAAGTATCTTGGTCAACCTACGTTATCTAACTATCGCGATTCACAATCGAAATATACTGTCTTTAATCTATATTGCGGTATTATGTGTATCTTTAGTCTTCCCTCCCGTCTGTTTGTTTCCCACATTGGTCGTGAATACCGAAGAAGATTGGTCACTACTAATGAGAAACTTCCTTTCCTCTTGTATGTTATCTAAATATAGCAATTGACAATAAAAATCTATAATCGACAGTCGATATTATCTAGCTACACTATATTATTATCCCATATTGAAATAACTGCCTTTTCAATCCAAAGTCAACCATATATTGCAATGGACAATCGAAATGTGGAATCTATAATCGACACGTTATAACTACACATATCGTATTGTGTTATATACACTATACACTATATGCACTATGTAACATCACATTCTTCTTGGTGTGGCATACTTCATTTGAACAAATACTGACACTCAGATATCTTGATGTTAATAATGTTTTGTCAGTTCCATAAACGTGGGGCGTGGCTCGTTCGTTAATATTACGACAATACTGTATAGGTAACCTATAGCTGCAGTGTTAATGAAGTAATCACCGATACTGCTCCCTATTTTTCTCGAATATATATTTCGACCGTTGCAGCACTTATAACATTAATCACAGATAACACAACTTCACTAAACGTTTCGTACCGACATTGAAAGTTTTACTTTCACGCACGTAAACATTCCGCCATGCGTTACCGATTCGTTCGATTTGGCGTTGACTGACGTTGCCTGCAGGGGGACAGACTATCCGTCATTGTCGCGGGAAGATGCGACATATTTGAAATACCCATGTGTTAAAATATCAATGCAGAATATAAAATGATGTCCCTTCTGTTTATTAATAACAAAAAATTACTGCAAATATCGTTCTTTTACGAAAATCATAAATTAAAATGTGCTTAATCTCTACGAAAAAAAATGTTATAAATTAATAAAATTAAACAACTGCAAATAATTAAATTACAAATTACAAATAAAATTAAGCAACTACAAATATCGTTGTTTAACAATAAACACAAATTGACATGTGCTTAATCTCTAAGAAGGAAATGTTATAAATTAATAAAATTAAACAACTACAAATAATTAAATTACAAATTACAAATAAAATTAAGCAACTACAAATATCGTTCTTTTACGAACGTTACAAATTAAAATATGCTAAATCTCCACGTCAGAAATATTATAAATTATTAAAATTAAACAATTACAAATAATTAAATTACAAATTACAAATAAAATTAAGCAACTACAAATATCGTTGTTTAACAATAATCACAAATTGACATGTGCTTAATCTCTAAGAAAAAAATGTTATAAATTAATAGAATTAAACAACTACAAATAATTAAATTGCAAATTACAAATAAAATTAAGCAACTACAAATATCGTTCTTTTACGAACGTTACAAATTAAAATATGCTAAATCTCCACGTCAAAAATATTATAAATTATTAAAATTAAACAATTAAAAATAATTATATTACAAATTACAAATAAAATTAAGCAACTAAAAATATCGTTCTTTTACGAAAGTCACAAATTAAAATGTGCTTAATCGCCACGGCAAAAATGTTATAAATTAATATAATTAAAATCATCACAAAAGTTTTTAATGACAAAGATGATCTTTTATAAATAGAAAGGTTTTAAGCATTAAAATAACAATTGAAGTGAATGTTTCATTAACCATTGGTATTTCTTTTAGCTATTAATGGAATTAAAAATTACATTAACCTGTTAAATTTTAAAGTACAACATCGTCTATTCGAGCCGATTCTCGTGAACGATATCCCTCCATGCTTAAAACAAATTGAACTCGGTAACGAAATGCGATCAAGGCCATCGCGATGGTGGAATGCAGCCAAGTTTATAGCAGATAAGTTTAATACCGATGCATATTGTGTAATTCGAGAACTACCTGCCGCCGCTATGGATGCAACTTTATGCAAATCAGCTGCATATGATGTCACAAGAGCGTTCGCTAATCGCGTGTTTTCATTCGAGATCGATCGCATTCCTGTTATCTGATTTTCATTCGAGGTGAATACCTATCTACGGGACACACGTGTGAACCATTTGCATTCCTCGAGAAGCGAGTGTTCGCTCGAGAATGTTTCCATACAATCACATCTTGAAATGAGGAAACCTTAATCCCCTAGAACCGGAACTTCGTCCTGTTTGAGAGAAGAATGTTAACAATTTTTCGTATTTGATTAGGTATTATTCCCGTGCGGATGTGTTGGTGTGTAGCAACTAAGATGTTCTAGTGCAAGCTACGTATTTGAAGGTTGATGTGAGAGGACTTGTCAGAGGAATGTTAACGATTCCTCTCGTTTTGTTGCTGTATAAACAGCGTAATTGGGACATGCTAGGGTAAAGTATCCGAGGGTCGGTAATAGAAATTCTAGGTCAAATTGATAATGATCACTGTGTTTAACCTGTGCGCGTGGAGGATCGTCATCTCTTCCGGTGTTTACAGTATGTGAGTCACGTTCAAGATATAAAGGCAAATTCTTTTGAGCATGATCTGGATGAAATATTGAAATCTTGCAAAAGCCAAATGTACGCTTGATTTCTTTTTAGCAAGGTATTAACTGCCGGGAATAAATTATTCAGTCGTCTAAGAAATGATATGATAATGAGGTATAATGATACATTTAGGAGTACATAAAATAAGTCTCGCGTAATATAAACACTTATCCGTGTAAATTTCACGTTATATAGCGTTGTTGAAGATAAGAGTAAATAATATGCAGTCGCTATATCCTCCACTTCCGGTCGTGAGCCATAAAAATGTATAACTTCAAGGTTATCTTCGGCTTTCTTGATCAACCCACTTTTATGATTCGCTATTTACAACTTTGATTCACGGTGGATATGAAAATCTAGAACACTTCGCGCAAAGTGCTGAGACCAATGTAGGTATAATTGCAATTGATTTATGGAAATGGGCAAAACGAAATTGAGACACGATAATAAATATTCCGTAGTGTAATAGATTCATGGAAATGGGGAAAAGGAAAGTAAAGCAGAGGAAAATTACGAGATTAAAGGGATCCGAAAGAGAAGACTGTTTCTGGTCCCATGTACGGATATGAGGTCTTGCGGTCATTTTTTCTAGTAAAAGAGGTGGTCAGGCCACGTTTGCTATTACCAAATTGGTATTCTCGATCGGCATTGCCTCTATTGGTATTCCCAGCCAAACGCCGATCGAACGCCTACTCTAGCCGGTAGCACTTTCTCGTCTCAGGATTTGCTTCGTTAGCAAAGTGTAACACCTAGAAGATTACGAGTAATTGTAGCAAATCGTTCGTTCTAGCCTTCACCTACTTTCTCTTTCGCACAGCGAACTTGGGTCAATAATCAAGCGTAAATGTGCCGAAATTGAACGTACCCTAGAAACGCCCGGGCAATTATAAGAAAGACAGCCGCAGAAGAGGATAATTACGTACATGGCAACTTAATAAAGCACGGTGAAAAAGTTGAAACTATTCGATTGGAAAACGAAGACAACATAAATGTAAGTGTGACGAGAATTCTCTTTCGAATCTCCCGCTCTGGACGCGACACGAGATTGAAAAAGAGAACGGTACAAACGAGACATTCCGAGCATGGATATCAGTAAATCACCGATTAATGTTATTTACATCAAATATACTGTGAAAAAGATTTTAAGTGGAAGATTCAACATTTATTCTCAAGCATATATAACTACAGGATTACCAAAAATTGTCCGCATATTAACCCTTTGCGCGCGAGGGGTGACTCTCAGTTATCATTCAATCAGATTCCAAAGATCGATGTGTAATTAACATACCAAATTTAAGATTACCCAACGATGCGTGGAATCTCGAAGTAGAATAATTCTACGTCTTAATTTGCATACGATTTCTTATTTACCGTTTTATGGCAGAAAGTCTTCGAATTATTATTATTCTACTATTGTTCAGGTCATATCGTTCAATCCCGACAGGTTCATAATTAGGAGGATTAAGAGGTTCATAATACTGTTCAAAGTTTGACTCGATTTTTACATTTCCTTAACAAATAATTTCCTTAAACGTATTCCAATGAAATTAAATCACTCGGAAATAAATATACGGATTAAAATAAAAATAGACGAGGTAAATTAATGCGACGTAAGATCACGAAAGGTGAACGTCGCTGTAGACCAATCAAAATTCAATCACAAAGCAGAAGAACTGCAACCCAGTCACGTTAAACTCATGAATAGAACATGAGCTATCCCGGGATAAAAAAAACAAAATTACACAGAAACGAGATTCAAGATACCCTCTGCAACAACTCGCAGTCGTGTAATCAATTTCGTAATCACCCCAAGGTAGCAGGGTTCGAAGAATCACAGGTCGTAGAACCTAGAGGGACGTGGTAAAGTGGTCGTAGAATCTCCCAGTGTCGTGACCCGAAAATCGCGTCTTGTAACACCATGGAGTTCTACGATAGTCAAGGTTATCGCGTCTAGGGTTCCAAGACCCAAAGATCATGGCGTTCTAGGCCCGTGGTTAGGATTCGTGGTGCCAGAGGTCTCTCGATATCGAAATCCCACGACATCGTAGGCGTAGAGGTCGAATTAGCCTTCTTATTGACTTATGGTTTCCGCGGAGAGCGTGTAGCGGAAATAGTCGTTAATTTTCGCAAAAGGAACAGGTAGATATAGCTGTTTGAACTTCTAACAGTCAGTTGCTTGCTTTAATACTTAATCGCCGGGGAAAGTTCCCTCTCATTTCCTCTGTTGCGATTTAGCAAATGCTTAATGGTCTCCATACACCTGCGAGAGGTTCGATCCGACCAGAATGGTGGTCGTAGATGCACGTCGATTTAAATAGTCGAAGCTGAAACGTTCGGATCTAGGGTTTCAGTTGCAACTTTGCTTTGGCTCCTTTGTCGTTGCAGCATGCGATTCAAAGTATGGTTTATGCACCGATGTTATTTGCATATTTAGAGCTTGCGTATTGATTCTCAATTGGGCTTGCGAAGAAGTTTGCATAATTGGAGGATCGATTGGTTCGATATTATCTGAATAGGAATTATGGTTCGATGTCTCGGAACGAATAGCATGAATTCACGAGACTGTGCTTCTGAATATTTTTGCACGAAACGTGTAATTATCGCACGAGGCGTAGCTCGATCTATAGATGAACTATCTAACGCAAGATCTCGAGTGAAAGAGTATTTATCTGTATCAGACGAACTGGAACCGGCTGTGAATCTTGTTTATCGTATAGATCAATCGAGATCGCGATGAGGAACGAGATCTACGGGTTTCTTGCGATGCTAATTAAAATTTTTACCAGAATTATTCCGCAGGTACCGTATGCTTCCCATAAACGCAACGCTATTCTTCCCTAGACTTTTTTCATGCGGTTATAATTCCGGTTTATTGTATTCGCTGATAAGCGAAGGAATTAGTCCAGTTGTTGAGTGGGTTAATCGTTTTGTCTCACAGTAATAAAAGTCACGACGGGGTATCGTGTGCCATAATCGCATGAACTTTCACAAAATAGGAATATCGTTGATCAGCGAGTAATAAAATTTTGAAAAGCGCATTACGCTAGTGCGCTTTCTACTTAAAGTAATTTCATTTTATTATGCCGCGCGTTATTGTGTATATTTAACTATTGTATAATATCCAGCGGAATTATAGAAATTCGAAAATTTAAGGGTTCGGAAATTGAGGAATTTGAAAGCGAAAGAACTTAACGTTAAGTAAATCTGAAACGATGAAAATTCGAAAACGTTATTTGAAAATTTGTAAATTCGAAAAAAATTAAAAATACGAAAATTTGGAAATGCAGGATTTGAAAATTAGTCGTTCGTTGAAAACGCTCGTTCTTTATTTCAGTCTCGTCTTTAATATTGACTCGTATTACCCATCTACGTTACAAGGAGATATTCTCTCGATGATGGCTAAGTCATCAATTTAAAGCAAACTATCATAAAGAATCTTACTAATGGAAATCCGCTGTAGTCGTTAAACAAGTTCCAGGAATGATGTAAACGATATCTTGACCAATTTGTCTAACTTAGTGTTGTAATTTTAATTATATTGTAATCAAGAACCTTGATAAAAACGTCATTAAAAATACACGCAGCCGTTTCACACGAATAAGGACTGACACCTATCAACTATCCCTGTAATTTTATTACAATTTATATTCCTATCCATTAATACAATTGACACTTCGAGAAATACCTGTCATTCCTCATCGACAGGGTTCCCATTAAAAAACTCGGACACTAAAAATATATCGCCTCCATACATTTTGTCCGTTTTCCGAACGAGCGAAAATTCATCTCGCAATACCAATCGCGACATACTTCGACACTCGTCGTTCGAATTTCGTTTCGCGACCAATGCTTGCCACCTTCGACAGAGCTGTCGCTCGTTAATTTTCAATCAACCACTCGTTCTCGTCCCAATGGCCCTGCAAAAGTCTCTCCGCCCGTCCCGGTCTTCTGGAGGCGTGTACATAACACATAATTGAAATGTGATTGAATTTTAATGTCCACGAGCCTCGATATTCGTTTCGCTAGGAAACCCGTAGTCCTAATTAGAGTCGTCGAGCCGCTTTTGAAAAGGCTCCCCCGTCTCTTCCAATCTCTCGACATTCTGCAACGCATTTTTCAACGCTACCCATGGGGACTTATCTTGATCACACCCGAGATATTAACGAATTCCGTGTTCTCCGTAATTACTGTCACCCGTGGCTCGGCAGCTAAAGTACCCACAATGCGAATTTCAGCTGCCACGTGTCCCCAGTTAATCGAGCTTGGCCGGTGAAAGGCGCATTTCTTTCACTAGAAATATCACGAGTCGCGTACACCTTATCGAAATTATCGGACAAACGGGTTACCGGCAGGCACGGATCTAAAGTAAGGAGTTAATGTCGCTTTCAACTGCGCTGTGGCAAGTGGCAATATTCGTGCCGAAGGTACACGAGGCTAGTGCTCCTCCGGGTGAATTTAATTAAGGGGCAAGAGGAGAGAATGGAAAAAAGGGGCAGAAAAAATTAATTCAATTTAACTTAATCTACCAGTCGATTATCTATATCTCGAACGCTAACACTCTCCCTCGTTGTCTCATAAAATTAACATAACTACCGATTAATTGCGAATTCTTTTTTCCCGATCGAGATATTAGTTCTGCTTTTATCCCGTGCAATTGAAAACCCGTAGTCCGGAACGCGACTCGCTCGTCGATCGAATAAATCCCATAAATTACGAGACAAACGAATTTAATTCGATTTCCGATTCCAGCGTTCCTGCTCGACGTTTATTCCATTAAGCCCATTTCACACGTATCTGGCTGGTTATCCGTGTTAGATACGATGCTCTTCGTACGTTTCAAACTCGCGTCCACTAAACGAATGGTGCGCGAGGTATATAGAATTGGGAATATACAGGGTATCCTGAAAATCACGGTAGCACCTCATTTTCCTAAAAAACGAAGCTTTAAATGAAAAAGTCGTAGTAACTATATGTATTATTGAGATAAAATTGTAGGTAAAACGTGGTTGGGTGAACAGTGATGTATATGAGATGAGAAAAACAACTTGAAACAACTCACTTCGCGATTTTCTCTCACCTCTGACTACTAAGCTTGATACAGCTCTATCTCCTCGAGAAGATCGTGGATCGTCTCTCGTTTCTATAATTTTTTCCTTAAAACTCCTGTCACCCGCTGGATCACCAAAAATATTGCACTGTAATGTTGCAAGCATTGGATTGTAACGTTGCAGATATTGTAAACTGTTCCGAACGAACGTTTCTCTCGATGGATCTGATTTTCATCGTGTCCATTCGCTTTCACTGATTTTCTCTTTTACGACCCTTTTCCGCTCATTTTTATTTTTACCTTTCATTTAAAACTACGTATAAAATTGCTCGCCCAGTTGTATCGCTATTTCCTATACACCCTGTACCCCCAACATCCCTGCGATATTAAACGCTCTCGCCACTGTCGTGTAGCTGACAGATAGAAATTTACTATTAACGAGACGAGTTAAAAACAAAATTCTGTCACACGAATCTCTCACCAACCTCTGTTTACCTTCACTGACTCGACACGTTGTCAGATATGCGATAAATTCGATATACTTCGACACCGGGTATCTGGCGTGCAATATCAGAGAACATTCCAGATTCTACGCAATAGTAATCCAGTCTCTGATCACCGAATAGACACGTGAACTATCTCGAGTATATACGTTTCACAGAGGGTAAAAACTGGCAACCGGATGCTGAACACCGAACAGATCCGTCCGGTCTGCGTGAAAAGGTCCTTAAGCTAGAGGGTCGACCACTGGCGAGTAGCGGAATTATTAGAAAACCGGATGTGACTCGCGATTTAAACCTGATTTACGACTTACCGTCACCTGGGATACGCACGCTTGCGAAATTCACCGTTTGGTCTCGTTGGCGATAATTTCGGCGCGTAATTTCTCGCGCAGCGTTAGCTAGGGGTAACCATTAGCCGGAGTATCCTGAGAGCAGAGGGATTACGGAGCGGCCATTTCCACTGGAAACCGATTGCCTCGGTACGTGGGTGTTGCCGGGATAATGACGTCTCTGGACATTTCAGATGCCCGATTTGGCACGACTTCTGACGGTCCGATTCCCGTTCACCGACAGCTGCTCGCGATTGCTCCTTTCAATCTCCGACAGGAAATTCCGTGTCGAAGTCTCAAACACCGAGTCGAACGCCGCGGGATTTGATTTCGCGAAATGACTCCTAAGACTGCAGTAATTCCGCGTCCGTGAATACTACGGAAAGGAATTGCTCGTGAAATTGTTTCCCGTTTATGTTTTTGCTGATTCGACAAGGATTTTACGAGATTCTTTAGGAGATTTGAATTTCAGGTATTTCAGGAGGAATTTTTATTTCGGTGCCACGATGGAGATATAAAACTAAGAAGGTAGGGAGTGGAATAACAGCGGATATTGACGGGTTAGGTTGAGACTTCTGTAGTTTGGAATCGAAGAATTGGAAATAGCAGCTTTGTCAGAAATTCAGTTCCTTATGAAGTAAACTAGGAGACCATTGTGATTTTTCCGCTTTAAACTAAATTAAATGATACACCTGGAACTTCCAATTCTTTGTGAAAGTAAACAATCTACTGCATTTCTGAAAGAGGTTCCGAAGTTCAAAATTTCAACGCTATCTGTAACATAATCTCCAAGATATTGCCTGTATATCGAAATCTGCCTAAATAACGATACATCCATCTTTACTGTATGTAGCAGTCGTTGCCATCTGTCAAATAGTCGATCGTTTATTAGGCATGCCAATGTGTGCTGCTTTTACACCAATTTAACAGCAAAATTTTCCTTCCTCACCTCGAAAACTAATAATTGCCAAAGATATCAAATTTCGTGTTTCGCGTTCAGCCACCCACCTTAGCATCTCTCTGAAACTTCAAATCTACCGATCACTGAAACTCCACCGAGATAATCCATCCATGGTACCAATAACCGACGAATACGTACGATCTACGTCCATTGCATGAGGCGAAGTCGCGATCAGTGCACGGTGGAACTCGAATCCCGCCTGGTCGACCCAATCATCCGGCCATCCGTGTTCCACTGCTCGCGACATTTCGAAATTTGGCTAGTGTATCGGATGTACAGTACATTAACTTCGTGACAAAGTTTTCCAACGGTAAATAGCGCGGGATCTCGAGTAATTTATGAAGCTACCGTTCTACCGTTCTACCGATGACACAATCCCTAGTTGACCGTTCTCTGGGCCTCGTAGACGCGTCGCGAGGCGCGGAAAGGCGCAGAACGCTTTTAAATTATGCCTGTAACACGATAAGCGGAACGGTAATCGCTAAATAAAGAAGACTACGAACGTCTACCGCGTTTTTGCACGCGGACGTTGGAATGGAACTGTTCCGTGCCGTGATCCTGGCCAGGCTACAGCCTCGAGTAAATAAACGAACTTGGACAAGAAAATATGGAGTGACGCGGACACGAGCGGGCATTTATCAGATTAGCATATACGCGCACTTTTCGTAAGAGTGAGCGGTGAATTAAATTTGCGCTTGTAGACACGATCTAAATGAACGGCTGCCAAGAATATCGCTGTTCGTTAATCTTTCCTAACGTCCAGGATGTATTTCCTTAATCGGCGCTTACCGCTGAATTTATAATTACTAGCCACTACCTGGGCTCGGATAAAGCGCTCCCGTGTGCTTGCAGGTGCACAGATCTTTCCGATCACGGAACACGGAGAAGGAAGTAGCACGCCACCCAATACCGGTGCAATAAAAACGCTTTCTTCGTATAAAAAATCCTCGTTTTATTACTTTCATACACGTTTAACGATCGTTCAACGATCCAATCGTTGACAAATTCTTACGTTTCAATTAAGCAAACGGTAGATGAAGAGTTCGACAATTCCGACGAGACTCCGCATTCGTTATCCCTGACAGTTTACACGGATTTTGGGCACACTTTTCCTGGTTTGACAGCCCCGTTCGACCTTCTACCGCGTTGTGCCAGCGTAGACCCGATTGCAGGTGTTCAGGGGACCAATCGGTCCGACCAGTCTCGACTTTCGCTTCTATCGATGTTACGATATTTAGGTTTGCAACGAGGTAATTCGACGAATGTTAGAACCGGCGTGTCACTCGACTCATTGTAATCAAGAAAAGCCTTTTGTTCGGTTTGAAACTTTGGAATCTTTATTGAACTTCATTCTCATCTTCCCTATCAGGGATTCTGCGACGAACCGCCATCTCGATGGTCGACCCGTCGAAGATCATCGTCGATCCGACGCAGGGATTGTCTCCAGTCGTCGACCATGTCAGCATACGCGTCTACCAGTCGGATACAGTGGAACTCTTTGGTGTCCAGATACGGAACAGCACACGTGCCAGTCGTCGTCGCTTTCAATCGCAGCCCTGTCCATCCTGATTAGCCACCTTGCAATCTAGTCGTCACCACCGGTCATGACTTCCATAAACTCTGTAACGAGAAATCGGAATTAATTCGCGGAATCGTGCAATCGGCACGTGACACTACGTCTCGAGCCGGAAGTCCGGCAAGGTTTCAAAGGTGTTCGATGGTTGGCGAATAGAGAAGCCTGCTTCCCGTTTGTTTGCCCCGAGTGAAAATGCTCGAACTCGGTAGACGACAAGCGTCAATTAATTAACTGGTCTGATGGGTTCTTGGCGAACGGCGTTCCCTGTAATTTGCAATGTGCAGCACGATTTCCCGCGTTGGCTGCACCCGACATACCGAGCTTCCAGTTCGCGTCGGTAATTAGATTGATTGACGTGCTATGAAAATCTAGGGTGCCGCCTACCGTCGAAGTCCAGCGTTCCCGAGCCGTCGGCGTCGATCTCCTCGATCATCATATCCAGCTCCTGTGGTGTTAATTTGTCGTCGAGCTCGTGAAGAATGTCGCGGAACACCGCGGTGGTTATATACCCGTTGCCCTCTTTGTCGTACAGTCGGAACGCCTCGCGTAGCTCTTGTTGCATGGCCTCCGAATCCTCTTCAACTAGGAACCGAGCAGCCAGGGTGCAAAACTCCTCGAACTCCAGTTGTCCCGATCCTGTCACAGACGAAGACGTTCGGAATGATATTTCGCTGGATCATTTCGGCAGAGTTGATAGATTCTTACCATCTTCGTCGACCTCGGTGATGATTTCCTTCAGCGTCTTTTCGCTGAGCTCGTAGCCCAACATGGTCAGTATGGTGCCCACCATGTCGGTACCGATGCTACCCTTTTTGTCGTGGTCGAAGGCATCGAAGGCCTTCTTCAGGACTGCGAAAGATTCAATAGCGTTCGATGAATCGTACACTTAAGGATAATTGGTTATAAACGAAGCAAAAGCGACTACTCACGAGCAATTTGATCCTTGGTCAGATCATCCTGAAATCATCACCAAACTAATGTATTTATTGCAGCACAGTATATCACGATTCGCTATGAGATTTGAAGCGATGAGGGTGAAAAATTTATTCGAAATGCACGAAAGGGGTATTATTAACGGTTGATGCTTGAGGATCGGTAGCGTTTACGTTGGATCGCTTTTCATAACAACGCACCATGACGAAGTGATCGTGAGATGCACGGCCTTAGAGACTGGTGTTAACACACGAGAGCGTCGACGGCTTATCCGGGTATGCACCAGATTCTGGCTGTGGACTTCTGTTTTATGTGGACATTAGGATGATCTTCTGGCACGTGATTGACCGGGTAATATCTACGTAGGAACTCTAGCGGTTTTCAAATTCATCGAGGACACTCCCCACTCTCGGTTTCCGCGGAAGTGGGGCTTCAATTGTGCGAAATTCGAGGCAACGTACCCGATTTCCTCGTCTATCTTGGATCGCTGCATTACCGCTATCGAGCCGGTACTGCAACGAGTCGACGAAAGCCATTCTAACCCGTTGATAGTATTCCTCGATTTTCCAAATGAAATTAGATTCAACTAGATTCCGGTTCAACCGAGGAAACGTTTCCAAACATTCAAATTATTCCAAGTTTCTAACATGGGTCGTTACCTAACGCAAAAATATTGTTATTCCGTCGATTCCTAATTCCGCCAAGGTAAGATAACGGAGTTTTCTACATTTTTATATAATTACGAATAATTTTCGTTAAATTTCCGCGATTCCTGTTTGCCTCGTTCCCGAATTTACACGGCAGATCTTACGCTTCGGCCATTTGTGAGTCAATCGCCAGCGGATTACGTCAGCCAGCGTCATATTATCGCTATCGCGATCACGAGCATAGCAGCACGTCCAGGAGGGTTACGCTTGGTATTTTGTAAAAGCTCGGTTTCGCAAGAAATTCCCGCTCCGCCCGGTTATCGGAGCTTCGGCGCCGCCATGTTGGCGATACACGACCAATATGGCGGAGAAGAGTGGCGCGACAATAGGCGAAGTTGGCTCGAGGCCGGATATTGTACCGTCTTCCGAGACAATTCGGCGTAATAAACCTATCCGTCGTATTCTTAGGCAGCTAATTATACGCTCATAATGCCTCGCGCCTGCTATTATATTTTCGGGATATTAGCGCCGATTCTGGCATTTTGCTCGTTTCCATCTCTCGCTACGTATTGTTAACCCGCCGCGCCGAAAATCCTGGTTCACGCGTGCGAACTAGCAGGGACCAGAAGCATGGACCAGTCTTGCAGCTATATTTGCTAGAACTCGAGGGCACACGTGTTATTACTCGAACGGGCTCGAGTGTTTCTTATAATACACTCTCAACGCGATATTGCATTTAGTTCAAGAATAGTCATTTCCTTGGTTTCCTTGGGAATCGATTCGCGGGACGAAATAACGCTCGCGAACAGGGTTTGCTCTTTCGTTATCTTCCTACGATATCGCTGATACTATTTCTAGAAAGAATTGTGCGGTGGATCCAAGAGTCAACGACACTGTGATAAACAGAGAGGTAAATAAACGAGAGTAATCGAGTCTGCTATTTTTTCTTGTTCCTTTATTATACACGCAATCTTACGCAAGTTAGCTTAGACTTAAATTTACATTCGTATGATTACATTGGTTTGTCGTGTTGTGTATGACGATGGTTAAAGTGGATCGTAGCAAAGCACGAAGTTCGTAAATCCCTCGCAATCTCGAATCGCGCGTAAAATATAACCCAATGTTAGCCGATCTCCTTTCAATCGACGGCTCGTTAAAGCCACTTCACGGTTTATTTTCCGTGCAATAAACTCGCGGAAACGTGAACTTATATCCGTCAATACAAACCCGTTTCTAGAAGCCATGCCTCGCTAGGGGCCCGCGTGGCTGCCGTTTAATTCCGGCATAGATAGAAATACATTTTAGCCGATTGTGAGTCCAAAGGCGACGGACAGGGCAGAAATACTTTCTCAGCTATATCCACGTCTGGTTCGCCTCCCTAACAGACATCACCTACGAACCTTTAACTTCATACTTTGCCAACAGTGTCTCGATAAATCGTAGCTTCCACGTGTATAGGACAGGCGGTATCGTCGTTTGTATGCGTTCTCGT
The DNA here is from genome assembly GCF_001483705.2 of Eufriesea mexicana. Taxonomy (NCBI): domain Eukaryota; kingdom Metazoa; phylum Arthropoda; class Insecta; order Hymenoptera; family Apidae; genus Eufriesea; species Eufriesea mexicana. The sequence continues at coordinate 739,477 of NW_016909446.1, forward strand.
GGCGACCGCCTCGTGCCAAGGTGATAATTTAGCCTGTCATGACCTCCATGAATTCTGTAACGTGAAACGAGCTTCGTTCGATATTTCGTACACACGGATTTTCAGGGTTACGCGATCGCTTGGTCGGATCGGTCTACATGCTTCCAAGACACGTACCCTCGAAGTCCACCGTTCCCGAGCCATCAGCGTCCACTTCATCGATGATCATGTCTAACTCTTCCGGAGACAATGCATCGTCTAATTCGTGAAGAATGTCTCTGAACACGTCGGTGGTGATGTAACCGTTTCCTTCCTTGTCATACAGTCGGAAAGCTTCTCGTAGTTCCTGCTGCATCGCCTCTGTGTCGGTGTCCTCCTCCATGAATCGGGACGCCAGGCCGCAGAACTCTTGGAAACTAAATTCTCCGGATCCTGAGATAGAGGGAGAGAGAGAGAGAAAAAGGGAGAGTTAGGTGGTTGCCATGGAATTTTTGATCGAGTGCTCTTGCGCTCTCGGAATTTCCCAATTTGGTCGACCAACAGGTTTAACGATTAAATTGCAATGTCTTCCTTCAAAATGTAAATGTAACAAACGTCTGTTAATTTATTTATTCGATAGTTTAATTCCGTCCTAGTTTCCATCTCTATCGATGGGAATAGGATGCAGCTATCAATGTCTCGATGGTCGGGTTATAGGTGCCCATAATCGGGCAAATGATACCATAATGGCACCATTGGTGTACAAAGAGTTAGGTCTGTTGGTGGACCGTGAATCGTAGATTTATAATTAGTCGATTTACCGAAAGGGTCGAACTCTGATATGACCAATAGTAACTGGTCAGATGGAATTTTCATGCCCATCATGCCCAAAATAGTACCGACCGTGTCACTGGAGATGGTCCCCTTCTTGTCGGGATCGAACGCGTCGAATCCCATTTTGAGTTCTGTGAAATTCAAATTACGAATGTAGAAAATTTTGCTTTAAAACTTTATGCAGGTTTATATTAATTTTCTAATAATAATAATAAAAGATAATTTTATTATTCGTTTATGTGGAATTTGGTAGCCTGAACTCACGTGCAATTTGGTCCTTGCTGAGTTGAATATCATCCTAAAAAGAAAATAGAAAATCTATTCATCGTAATGGAACTATTAAACGTTCTTAACTAAATAATAAAGATCACTCAAACTTTACTATATGTCGTATTATAAGAATAACGTTGGGAAATTGTTACTGTAGCACATAATTGTTGTTTAACGTCTCATTTAACTTGGTAAAGCAATAAGTCACGTTCAATGGTTCAATTTTGATAATTACCATTATGTCGGCGAATCGATATATTAAGAAAAATGTTCGTCCAATTAATCACAGGTATCACAGAGGTAAAGGATTAACAGTTCTCGTCTAAGCAATCGCTTCTGAACAACTTACTGTACCGATCGAGATGTCACACTGAGGCTTAGTAAACTAATTAGTAGAGCTGCACGGACGCAATCTCGCATTCTTATTAGCGTCGATAGATAATCACCAATCATCTGTCGATCTAAAGGCACTATAAAAAGATTCTTAATCGGGACCTTTTCATGTATCATACTTTGCGAAACATGTTGCCCGCTGATGCAATAAATGAATGACAAACTACGTTGGCGTCCAAATCGATTGCTCTTTCCTTATTGTATAATTGTTTACAATTATCATTAATAATAATATAGGTACCTTATCGGTAACAACCTTCGCTAACTATATCCGTGCAGTCACTTTTCGGCTGGCCATAGTTGTTTACCACATTTCAATCGAATAAATCTCGCGCAATTGACATCAAATTGGAAAGAAACCATTCTGCCCCTCTACGCAGCAGTGGTGAATTTTCTAATAAATTTAAAATAAATTTTGGTAAATTTTTCAATTTTCTATTAAAGACATATGAAACACGATATTCTTCAAGTTCCCTCGATCGTCTCCAAATGTAGCGTAGTCCAAAAATCGTCAAAAGGTATACCAAAGTCAAAAATTGTAAAGGGATATACTACAGTGAAAAATGGTGGAAAGATATGTGAGAGAAAAGAAATTATTTCTCAATGGGAAGAACAAAGACGATATACGGCGATGGAGACAATGCAACGTAAATTTCATCGTGATTCATGCCGATGTCGCGCAGTCGATTTGCCACAAAGGAGGAAATGGGCCGCGTAATACGAAGTTACATCACTCGGCAATGTCAAGCTCACGCAAATGCGGAACTACGATTGGCAGCGGGCGTAGAAAGCCGGTGACGCGCCGTTGCGTATAGCCGGACATTTCCACGGCACCCGGTGGGCGAACACGCAAACGGTTATACTGATTGCAGCGGGCTCCAACAGTACAGCGGTTTGATATTGGCATTGCGTCCTTTTAGAGGATTGCAGTGGATTGCCAGTCCCGCGAGCGGGCAAAAAAGCTCGGCTGGCAGCCGCTTCTGAGAAGCAGACACGAAGCTGACTGACCTCCTTAGCCAATCAGATAGAGAGCTTCGACGAGTTACGCCGAACTACTGACCTAATGATCAAAAATAGACGCCGGAGCGAGGACCTGGCCAATGATAATAATCGGCGTTCCTCGGAACGCGGCTATTTCGCGCTGATACGGTGGACAATAATCAAACGAGACAGCTTTTTGGCCAAACCTTTATTTCCGATTATCGACATACCAAGTGCTCTAGGCTATCGGATTATACTCTCATCATTGAGATTGACATTGACACGCGTACGATCGGGCAGTGGGCCAGGTTCAACGGAATTCGATCCAACTAGGAGGGAATCGACTCGTTTCGGGTTGCAAGACGTGTAGTACGTCGGTAAACGACTCTACGATCGTTACTCAATTGTTGTAAAACAGCTCGTGATCTAATACGCGTGAGATCAGAGGCGGCTAAATTAGACGGTGATTGCCTGATATTCGCGGTCGTCCTTCGCGTCCACCGCTTTGGACACCGAAGGGATCGAGTGACAGGGATGAGGTGGTAACGGTGGAGCGACTAATTTCCCCTTCTCCAGTTCGCTCTTCATTCTGCTTAGCCTCCAGGAATCTAGCTGAGACTCCGTCGGCTCCACGTTGGACACGTAACTAATCCCGTCGCTCTGCATGCTCGTGCTGGATCTACTCGGTGGCCAGACTCTGATCGGGGGCAAAGGCGTAACGTAGCCATCCTCTGGCGACCTGCCGATATAACAGGCCGTGTTCGCTTGCCTCTGCTCCTTCTCGTCTATGTCGACTCCCTTCGGAAGCACAATGGCGTCCACGCTACGCTGCTTCACCAGGATCACGCGTTTGTTTCCGCGTAGCAGCGACGGGTGTCTCCTTATCAGCAGGACCGAGAGCACACCGC
>NW_016909446.1:742882-867937 GCF_001483705.2 Eufriesea mexicana
CGATGGGTGTCTCCTTATAAGCAGGAACGAGAGCACACCGCCGACGAGGAACAACAGGACCAGCAACGAAATCAGTAACGGCAGGACCAAGCTTTTGTCAGCGTTCGTCAGCCAGGTTCTGAACTTGTAAGTGGGTTTGGTAGCCACGGCCAAACAGTTCAACGGGGACACCGTGTACCCGTTATCGTCGACCAAACAGATCGTGTACGTTGTCTGCGGATCGATATTCTTTACCAGATAAGAGTGCTTCACGTTTCGCGCACAGCGGAGCGAACTGTCGACGTCTTTGTTGTCGAACCAGAGCAGCGTGACTCCGTCCTTCAGGCTCGGCAGGTTCACCAGAATGCTACTGTCGAAGGTCTTGGAAACGTAGAAATTGGGAAACCTCGATGGGACCTGCAGCATTTCGGTTGATAATAATTTACGCGAATTCGCGGTTTGCAGTATAGTCAGGTTACAGAAGTTTTTGGTGGTGGTACTAGGCAAGGTCTGGCTGGTTGATGTCCAATCGTCGTTGGTAGTTTTGATCGAGGTGGAAAGTTCCGTGGAGGTTGACTGGGGGCAGAACTCCGCGGTCGTGAAGAGTTTTCCAGCGTTCGTTTGAGGCGATTCACAGGTAGGAATAGTTGCCACTATATTCGAAGACAGGATGAGCTCCTGAAACCATTTCAAGCTGCAGTCGCAGTACCAAGGATTGTCGTGTATGTGCAATCGGAAGGGCTGATTAGATCTCATCACGGAGTCTAGCAGACCCTCTGGTAGAGAAGCGATGCGGTTCTTATACAGCGTCATTTGCTGTATGGATGAAGCCATCGGGTCTAGAGCATTCTGCGACACTGTCGCGATATTCGAGTCGTGCAGGTAGACCGATATCACCATCGGTACCCCGACAAACAAGCTAGCATCGATCATAGATATGCTGTTTCCCGATAGACACAGTATTCGAAGTTTCGACAAGGTGTTTCCGCCAGTTACGTTCCGAAGTACCTCTCGATCCTGGATAACGTGGTTCAGATCCAGGATGGTCAAAGAACCCGCCACGTCTTCGAGCAGATTCAGTTCGGCCGACTTCACGATGTTCTCTTGGATACTCAACTCTTCCAACGCTTCAAGGTGACGAAACATCGCTCTGCGCAAAGAGACGAGTTTGTTGTTGACCAGGATGAGGTTCTTCGTCGCTTGGTAAATGGGCGAGGAAAACGCGTCATCTTCTATTTCGCTGAGGGAGCAGTGGCTGAAAGCTAACCTTTCGATCGACAAGTTGGTGCTCAGCCAGTTCCTTCGAAGCGTGTCCTCGGGGAATTTGCAGTTGTCGAATGACAACTTCACGGAACTCTCGTCCTTGCAGTTAGCCTACGCGAGACGTAGTATAATGTATTGTACACGATATATAATACAAGCATGTAGGAGAACCTGTCGCTTAGACGATTGCAAATCGAAGACACGAAGCTAAAAGTTGATTTTGTTTGTTGCATTTCCAATACCTTGAAGTCGTTCTCGATGAAGCTCGACACCAGTGCTCCAGAATTAGCTCCGTTTGGGATAGACGAGCAGGTTATCGCGTCGCAGCTGCCAATCTTGCAGTAGCTCGGCGACATTCTTCCACCGATCCTGCTGTCCAACGTTCGTCCAACCCCGGACGATTTCTTCAATGTGTCAAATTCGTTGGTCACATTTCCGACGTCGTCGTCGGGCTCCGCAATCTTGGAATTCAGAGTCACCAAAAATACATGGGACGACCACATCAGGAATGCAACGAATCCGATAACCAGAATGAACGTCAGAAGTCGTTGTTGAATAAAACTGCGATTGTTAACGTTAAAGATGAACGATTCTTCGTCGATTCGAATTTATTATTAGAATATTTATTCGGTACCTTAGCAGTATGTGGAATCTCGAGACCGAGTAGGACGCGATTCTAAATTTCTGGCTCGACATGTACGCGTTTTGTAGGAAGTGCGCGAAGGAACAACAGTCGTGAGCATATGACAAATCCGGGAACATAATCTAATTGTTCTAGAACGCATAGGGATCGTATCTAGGTTTCTGATTAGCTTTATCTCGCATGCTATTGAGCCTATTTAAACGGGGTATTCGAATCGTGTTTGTATTGTTATTAGGGAGAAGGGTTTAATTAATAATGAAATTCATTTTCGATCATATAGAATTTACTAATTCCAAAAATTTCCAAACCTTATTTTTTACTCATAATAATAATAATAACAATCGAGATAATTATTATCGATAATATTTATCACTGGATAAATGCAAATCAAGTATAATTGGATTCACAAATCGTGGATAATTTTTAGGGAGCACACATAGAAGGATAGAGCCACGTCGCACTCGTCGTCCGCCTCGGCAACTGAAACGTCCATTATTTTTATCAATTAGACGTGAACACATCTGTGGGAAATAAACACGCTTACCCGGGATTATACACGTTTCCAATGTTTCATCGTAACTCGCTTTGATTTCCGTGTCTTCGATTTCCCAGTTTTCTAAATCGACCTTCATTGTGTCGACGTCGATAACGTTCCCTAACATCTGATGCGAAAACGAACGGAAATACGTGTTAATCTCTTCGTCGCATTTGCATACGTGCTTTCTCTTACCCAGCCACTTTCTTGTAGAATGCAAGCTACGTAGCAAGCATAGTTCTTGAACTCTCCGTCGTTGTTTATCAGTTTCGTTAACCCCTCTGACGTATTTTCAATTTCATCCAAATCATCTGCAATAGTTTCGACAATTTTATTATTAACGAAATAACGAATTCAGACTTCGTTATTGATGATGTAGATAAAAGATCGGTTATTACGTAACGATTTGCTCACCAAAAGATATGTTCATGCGCTCCCTGCACACTTCTGTAACTTCTGCATAGTCAGCCTTGCTACTAGCACGCGACGCGATGAAATTTCCACTGAAAAGTCCCTGAGGTGGAAAATTCATTTTGAAATGACACGTACATCGTTCACGAGCAAGATTTATATATATTCTTACGTAGCACAGGACAAACCAGGCGAGGTACGAGTTCTTCATGTTCGAAATTTCCGTCGAATCTTCTCCGGATCGAAACTAATTCTTGGCACGTTTCTTCGCCTTACTTTTATATCACCGCCTTCGGTCACTTTGCGATTTACTTTGACAGCGTGAAGCGCAGGAAATTGACAGCGGACGTTTCAGATTCGAATCAGCGGAAATATTACGTTTGGATTAGGAAATAACATGTTTGTATATCAACGCTGTATGCACACGGCTACGTACCATTACAATGACCAGCGATGTTACATAACCGGCAATAAACATCGGGATAATTACGAGATAGTTAACGAAACTCGTTAGGTTCTATCGATTAATATACATGGTTACAATATTCACAGATCAATCGGATCTTCGCCGAGGGGGTACAGAGAAACGAAAGAAAGCCAAAGGATCGGTGTACTATAACTCAGTACGAATTTATTTCTCTCCTCGCTCGGAATTAAATCTACTAGCTTTGAAAAATAACATCACGCTCGAGTCACCTCGGAGCTGATGGCAATTTAAACGATTGAGTATACAGAAAACAAAAGGCGCACTCGTGTGTACCCGTGTCAACGAATACTCGTACGGAAGCAGTGTAGGATACATCGGTGGTACACGCGAGAACACGTTGTCGCTATCGTTTCATCGACATTTGCAGCAGTTGTAGAGCGACACGTTGTCTCGTTCTTCCGTCACTTCCTCTTCGACGGTGTTAGCCAGCGGCCTGCCGCGAGTTTCTGGCAAAACCGCGCACAACAGGCCCGCGACTAGCGCCAAGCTGCCGCAAAGAGTGGTCGGGCCCCACCACACCAGGGCCCCTAATAAATCAGCCACGTAAGGAGCGGCCACGCTTCCGATGTGGGACATCGCGGAATTCGTACCAACCGCGGAGTTCCTGCAGACCTGTTCGAAAAAGAAACTTAGTCGATTAAGAGACGGTGGTAGGAGAGTTGGATATACTCTTGTAATTGAATTTTGACGCTACAAATCAATTCTCGAAGAAAATTAAGGAAATTAGAAAGATATAATGTGGGTGACATTAATGGCTAGCGTCGACCTATTTGAAATTTGCTATTGGATGTAATTACAGGATAGAAGTATGGTGTTTATGAATATCTCGCGACAGGAAGGAATTATTTGCCGATTTTTATAATTTTCGGAATTTGAAGTTTCGAGTAATGTTCGAAGTAGGAAGAATGGTGTTCGTGTATACGTTCGCCAGGAAACGGTGTCAGAGGCAGCTAACAGCTGAGCCTCTTGTAATAGTTCCTGGCCAGAGCTGACGAATATCTCGGGTGACATAATATCGTAATCTTCGTGATTAATGTTAACGAAGTCTAATGCTTTAAGTATAGTTTGATGCAGCAAGTTGGTCATATTTATCGAGGTGAAAGCTCCGAGCTGTGCGATGTATGGCATAGACGTCCGGCGTGTAGATCCCCTTAATCGAGGAGCTGATCACGATCTACTGTAATTTTCGCAATTAGTCCGAACAAAGCTTAACCCTCTGACTATAGTTTGAAGTGGAAATAATCGTATTTTATATACGTATATGCCTCAACAAATTTCTGAACTGTGTAGAATGACAACGTCATAGGCAAACTTGCAGGACCTCTCTTATAATTATTAGAATCTTCAGAATTGGCGTTAAACTTTTTGACATGACTCGAAATAGAAGCAGTAATGCTTAGACACGTGTTTACCGTAGGGAAGAGCTCCGAGCTGTAAAGAATAACGATGCCATAAGCAGCTGAGGCGCTGAACCTCCCGATCAAGGATATGATCATAATCGCGTCGCTTTCTGTTGTTGGTATCGCGAGGATACAAAGTAGACACAACGCTGCGATGATGTACAAGGCTCCGCTACCCTGTCGTCGTCCCATGACCATCAAAATCGGGGTTGGTATCAGGTACGCGGGAATCTCGGTCAGACCCATCACAAGGACGTAAATGTAGCGATTTGTCGAGAAGTTACTGAGGTTCAACGCTGCGACGACAATTTATCGTTAATTAAACGTGTCGAATGGAAGCGAAAGCAGAATTACAAAGTATAATTGAAACGAGACAGTTTCTTGAGCATTCGCGCGAATAAATTTGCATCGTTTGGTTACCTAACGCGTAATAAGATAACGAGGCCGTCATCCAGGTAAAATTCGTAATTAGTATCCTCTTTCGCAATTCGCTGTTGCTGATCAGCACTCGAAATCCTTTGACACTGTTATTCAACCTCTCTTCGCTGGAGTCCTTTACATCGATGGTTTTCGGCGTGAGCATTAAGTCATCCGAATCTTTCAGTTCTTGCCTCTGTATGCTCGACATCAGCGACGTGGTCATCGTTGCACTGGAGCTTCTTTTCGACGCCTTATCGATCAAGTTCTTCGCCTCCTGTCGACGATTGTGGGCGATCAGCCATCGCGGAGATTCTGGCATGAACCTGTGAAAAATAAACGTTAAATAAATAAAGATCAATTTCTCACATTTGTCTAATTCTCCGACTTCCCTATTTCGACTAAGAACCTTCCATTTCTGTCAATAGCTTCTAGAAATCAGGAAGGTGCAAGCAGTAACTTCTCAATCCCGTTATCTTAGCGAGTTTCCAAGATGATAAGCTGCACGATTCTCTAATCCATTTTGATCGTTCGAAAATCTTCGGGATTATGCAACAACGTACTTACCACATGTGTATCAGCAACAGCAAAGCTGGTAACGATATGGCTAATTGAATGTGCCTCCACTCGTGCAGCAAATAAGCTACACCCGGTATAATAACTATTCCTGTGGCGTAGCCTATGTTATACGCAATTCCCATCCATTGTCTGTGCTTTTCACTCGCCACTTCTGTAACTGGAGGATGAAAAATATACAATATTATCTGCTCAATAAATCGGTCTTAAAAAGATATCCCAGAGCTACCAGGTGTCAGAATTGTGGAAATAAATCGTGAAAACCGCTGAAATTTCGAGAAGCGTAAAATTAACGAAGAATCGTGCACCTTCAACGATCTCCGATGGTATCGAATTAACGCGTGCTTCGTAATTAAAACGCTATATATCTCAGAGTGCAACTTACGTGTCGTAAAAGAGGAATACTGAATAGCTGCGTGGCTCGCGCCGTTAATTAATCTGGAGACTATAAAACCCCAGTACCAGGGCACGAATGCGCCTGCTGGACCAGAGATGATCAGCATTACGATACCGATAACGTAGCAAATCTTCCGGCCATACTTGTCCGCGAAAACGCCGAAGAAGGCGCTACCCAGAAGTTTCCCAAGGGACAGGGCCATGTGGGTGCTCGAACGATCCGCGGTTCTGTCGCAAACCAGGTCCCACTGTAATCGTTTTTAATTAAAATTGTAGCAGAATAATGCACTCGTCATAAGCGAAAAAGGGCCATGGAACGGAAAGCGAGACGAAATTAGTGAAAAACAAGACGAAAACATTCGTCTACGAACAGTTCACCGATGGATCTGCGGTATTTTTGGAGACCAAAGGGGTGAGGGTAGTTTTTGAGGGCAATTAGGGGAAGCGAGGAACAATCGTCTGAAGAGAGGTAGCGAGAGGCCGAGAAAAGAGAGGAGAGTCTTCTAGAATTCTTTTGCATTGTCTTTTTATACATGTATATTCCACTGTTTAACCAAACACCTTCTTTGTTCAGTCTTACTTAAAATATATATAGATATGATAATAATAATATTATTTATTACGATTATATTATTATTGCAATACAATATTAATCTTTCGCACTAAACTGACGCCCGATTGGAGATATTAGTAATCTATAATTTGTTATCTAGTTTCCAACACGAATGAATCCACGAATTTTTATAATTCTTTTTCTTTTAAAATAAAACCTTCGATTTCGAGTAGCTTCTCATTGGAAACTAGAAGAAACTGGAAAATTATCTTGGATTTGTTTGACATTCGAATCGAAAAATTCCCGAGTCGAAGATGTTGACATTATAAATATACCGTACTTTTTAAGAACGATTATATCATAAAATAATACGAGTTTTTAAAAATACGGTTTCTAAACATAAATTGACTTTCAGAAATCTAATTCCACGAAGGTCTGAATATAGAGTCTCCGATGCGAATACCGATTAACCTGTGATTGGAAATCAGGAATTGGCTATACGGTGCAGACAACAGATGTCGCTGCTGGTATCGAACGGAACGGAAGCGAGTTTTCTGACAAGAATAAGGGTAGTTTGGGGAAAATAGAGCACGAAGCAACGTCGGGTAATTGTGTTACGTATACGTGACCTAATCAGTGGAACGTGACACTCACATCTTGCACGAGCGAAGTGCCATCGATGTCGTTGGCGAAACTCCTCGTTTCGCAGGAGATCGACTCGGGCAAAGGCTGCAGAAGCTTGTATTCCAGGGCTTCTTCGAATCCAATGGTGGCAAAATGTCCGTAATCGTAATTGTACATCTGGCATGGATTCGGCGAAGAGATGTTCCTTATTTCTTCGTCAGTCCAATTAGCGGCTGTCAAGTTCGGTATCGCACACCAATGAGTAGGAACCTATAAGAAACGATTTTTATTTCACCGTAACGTCGTACGAAATTTGTCGACGAATTCTTCATTGGAGGAAAGAATAAGGTGATATCGAAGTTAGTAAAATTACTAAGTGTCGTTCACTCGCGGAAATGAATTTATTCCTCGTGTACAAATATTCGCCGGTAGATAAGTTAATCTTACTTCTGCTATAAAAATATAGGACATGGAGTGCATTCCATTGAATATCGTCGGTGTGAGAGTAAAAATGAATATTATCCATAAAAAGTTGGACCCACAACCGAGTCTGTCCAACGCCTCCAGAAGAGGATCCGTGGCTTTCGCTTTTACTGTCTCGTTATCTTGATCAGTGGACATGTTTTCCTCTGTAAACGAGACAAGGTAAATAATTTCTCAGTTTTGCGAAATAAAGATTCAATAATTTCGTTTTAATCAACGTGATATATTCGGTACATAACGTTCGTGAAAGCGTAGTCTCGACTGTTTGCAATATTGCTTTATAAATGCTACGAGGAAAACCGAAAAGAAAGAAGAATTTGCTAACCGGTTGTTAAATTTCTTCACCGTAAAATTACGTCGTAAAATCGATCAATGTTTCATTTATAAACGTATATTTCCTCTCATCACTCTATCTAAGTACCGCGAATATTCGCAAAATTTGTAGAAACGTCTTATCGGTAATATTTCCTCGTCATCACGTTGCAATTACCCCGGTAGTAATTTCGCACACGATTCCAACTCGATTTCGTAATTTTAAATCACAATTTTTCTATGTCGATCCGCTCTCGCCGATTTCGCGATTAATTCACGAACGGGAACGCGCTTCCAGCAAGTTTTTCGACGTTTCTTCGATCCGAAGGTCTCCGTGCGATCGTGTGCGAGCGACTGACGATCGACAGTGCTGTTTCCTCCACCACGTATCTAGATAAGCAAGTTTGCAATCAGGTATGGTCATATGCGACGTTACGCGTACCGATTCAGATGGCCATCGTACGATAATGATAACCCCAGCTGACTCACTTGAGTCAGTGTCCTCGTTTTCTAAACGATGCATTGTTACGTCCCATAAGCCCTTACTTCCTCTTTCGATTCGCTACCATTCTTCCATTCACCGTCCGACCTCGTATAACACCGTTCAAAATTTCCCATACTTCCCCCTTAACTCGTTCGTTCCGATTTTTACCTCGAAAGTTCCATTTTTCTATCGCAGCTTCATTCCAGTCGGACAGGTTTCCGCACTCGCGCCAGTCCGATTGAAAACTTGTTTATAGCTCGTTAGAGTTATCGGCGACGTTTATGAAACGGAATAAATTAATTCTTAATTACCGATGTCGCAGACGGTGTTTCGCGCATTCGTATCTGCATACGCGTACGGCTTTGAACGCGCGACTGGAATGAAGCAGTCATCGAAGCAGTCGTAGGTAAGGTTAAGTCGTGGAGGAATTAGAAAATTGTCGGTACGACGAATACGTCGGACGATGCTCGGACGAAAATAGCGAAGAGAGCAGGTGGCAGCACGTTCGTGGTTGCGCAATGGCGGCGAGTGCCACGCGGCTCGGAATTGCGGTCCTCGTGAGCGCCTAGGCGACGCGGCGAGGTGGTTACGCCACTGGTACAATTACCAGATAGAACGGATGCATTTACTTACGATTTATCAGACGAGAAAGCTTATTACCACGATAAACGAGCTATCAAATTCGCGCGATTAACGTAGGCGTACGATTCGCGAGGCGTTACGAGGGCACGAGGAGGGGAGAGAGGTGTTAATTGCCCGCGTGTTAAGCCGTAAACACACGAAAGAGTCGTCGCTGGTGACGTTGGGTGTCTGTTATCTCGTCGAAGATCAGCTCTGCGAAGACTCCAGTGCAGTGGCCGTGAAATGCTTCGAGTGCCAGAGAGATCGATTGCGAAATAAATAGTTCTGCCGACAGACCGTTCCTCCTCGTCGATTCTTTCCTCTCGATTCTGCAACCAAAGTCTCACCTTCCTTCTCCAAGTATAATTCTCCATTCTATACTAAATTCTAATTATCAAAGGGCTACGCCGTTTTCGATTAACGAACAGAGGGATGTCTTTTTATTCTTTATTCTGGTCGCAAATCGACGAAACCCTCGTTCCTCTGGGTTCCCGTCGATTTTTACAGTGACTCGCGACGTTGGATCGAGGGAGGCTGTTGACCATCCATCTTCGTGGTTTATCAGCGGCCGCATGGTCGCACGTGTTTAATCGCAAGTTCGACGTCCTTGAGATTAATTTCGCGCCGCGGTTTACCGATTGCGATTGGGCTGACAGGAAAGGAGCGATTCGAGCGTATTATTAGACGCTGAGATGAATCGGTTCGGCGAGAGGAGCGTAGACGAGTTGACATAGTTACGATTACAGTGTCTTCGACTTTGTCCACTATCTTTTTATTAGGGATTAATAATAGACGCTCGAACGTCGAGCACGTCGCGGCCGTGAGATTTTACGGTGTTATCTTCATCGCAGCTCTCGCAACGCCAGCGATTCACCTTACTCATTTCGCGATTACGTTTCGCCTTCTTTGCATCTGAAATACTCGTCGTGTCCGTGAAGATTCTTCTCGGACAGCCTCGAGGGCGAAATCGAGGTCGAATTTACGTGCTTGTTTTATCCTGCTTATTTTAGGTGACGCTCGTTTACCGAGATCGTATCACAATTTTACTTGGATAGGTAAGAAAATTAATTTTTGTTCCTTCCCGCCTATTTTTTCGAGTTAAACCACTCGATCGAGACGAGTGAGCATCATTTCCGATTATCAGGGTTGTAATCAATCGCGTTATTTACTGATCTGCACCCTTCTCACCATGGGAACGTCATATACCAAATAGAAAAATGCGTTTGCCATGTGATGCAACGCTCTTATCCACGCGTCGATCTTGTAATTAATTTCCTTCAAGATGGTGGAAGGCTCTGTCGGTTCTTCCGGTTCCATTATTCTGCAAAGAGACCAGTGTGTAAATTTTTCATTCACATATACTCGATAATCGTTATACACCGTGCAATTTTTAAATTCGCTTCAAGAAAATATTTGCTATTATTTTTGCCGTGAATGCATGAAATCTACTTGACTTGCGAATACGAAATTGCCTCAAATTTTTAAATACCCATCAGTTTCCGATTGCTGCTCGTTTCCCTTGGTGCAAGTGTACATGTAGCAGGCTGGATAGGCGCTGATCGTCGTCACTTTATGAAATTGACCTGTCTGTATCGGAATCGAGGAACCTTTCGCGATCACGACGTCGTATGGTTGTTTTTCGTCGCTGTAGGTTACCTCGCCTTCCAGTACCGACAGAGTGACGTTGGTTAAATTTTTGGCGATGTAATTGTCCAGGTGCATGCCTGGAAAGTCGGCGACGAAGAGGACGTCGGTGTCGTTGGACCACGCGTAAACGTGTTGCTGAATTTCTTCCAGTTTGTATCTGGATAAAAAGCAGAACTTGAAATTCCACGATTAGAAAATATACTCTTAACCTATTCGATGGAATTAACCCTTGAATACTAATCCCTTCGAATACTAGGTAAAATTTGATTAATAAACTACTGGTAGTTCCTCGGTGTCAATTTTATGGCTATTTATTGACACTATCGGTAATGTCAATACTATCCTAAGTTCTTTGCTATAAACGCAGAGGAACGAGTTAGCTTTTAGTAACATTTATGGCGGACGGCTTTCAAGGGTTAAATCATCCTAAATGAATTTCGCGTGTAAAGGAAGCCAACTGGTACCGGTAAGAATTATATTGCGACAGAAGTGGCATTAAGAACGAAATGGGCTTAAACGGGTGCCAATCTACAGTTAGCATGTCAACATTTGGATTAAACATTCTCTGTTGGAATCTTCCATTGAGCGAGCACCACACGTCGATATAGATGCTCAAGTTGGACGACAGTGGTGGCCATTTTGTCTTCTTCGCGCGTTGGTGACCGTTCTCCAATAGCTGATTCTCTTGTTTAATTAAATTATCCTGCAAATGTCGAATTATTCTCTAACACGTTAAACGACACGAGAATTCTCAATCGTGTTTTCAACGATTTAAGTCTACTTTTATTTATCGATAATTATTTTCGAAGATCGCATCGATCGATGATACGACTGCTTCGATAAAGATAACACCTACTCTTATACAGGAGACGTATTGCACGACCATATCGCCGTGTTTTTCCCATCGATTGCTTTGCACCCATGCTTTAGGATCCAAATAACGATCCTCGTTACTCACATTGTCGTGGACTTTAATTACAACGAGTACCGTGTCCCAAACGTGGACCATCATGTCCCACGAGTACCCATACATTCCTGGTACCCAATTGTTGTAACCCTGACAACGATAAAAGAAAACGAGTCGATGATCATCGAAATGTCTATATCCACGGATTTCGGTGTAATCAGGAAGTTATTGTTAGTGTACCTTCGTGATAAAATGAGAGTATGGTAAGAAA
The DNA here is from genome assembly GCF_001483705.2 of Eufriesea mexicana. Taxonomy (NCBI): domain Eukaryota; kingdom Metazoa; phylum Arthropoda; class Insecta; order Hymenoptera; family Apidae; genus Eufriesea; species Eufriesea mexicana. The sequence continues at coordinate 754,892 of NW_016909446.1, forward strand.
AACTGCAAGAATACATGGAATAGTAACAGAGAAACTACGAACTTTTGCTTCTTCGTCACTTTAGCCGATTTACTGCAGATTTCCCTCGCACGTTTACGAGTGATCGTAGGGTCTGTCGGATTTGTACCTTCTCGATCTGCATCAGCGATCGACGACTCCTTGCTCGTTCGATTATTTCTTTCGTCCCACGATTCGTTTGCTCGATCTATGGCAGCTTTATCGTGGCTTTTGAAATCCCGATTTTTCGTGAAAAACGAAGGAACGTAGTTATTTTTCACGAAGGTTCTGAGTCTTCGTGGCCAGTCTGGGTCACAGAACAGTGGCATGGTCACGAGGCACACGTATGGGAACATCCCTGAAAGGATTGAGAATTAATGGTAATAAAATTTGTGAGATTTTATTTCCACTTATTTCACGAATACCGAAGTTAATGGTACTTTCGAAACTTCCAGTTTCCGATCGAAGTTACCGTGAAAAATGGTAATGGTAATGGAGTGCTTACCAATACTGAATAATCTGGAGTTCATTAAGTGATAAGCCGTGCAAACGACCATCGCAGGGATACGTGTTTTACCGAACAGCATCCAAAATCCAACCGTGAGGTCAAAGATAAATGCAAACCAGTGAACTATGAAAAAATCAGTCTGCTCGGTGGTCAAGAATAATCTGTAATTGTGCAACGTTTAATCTACTGTAAAAATTCTATACTTTCGATAAGAGTACAATATACTTATTTTCGAAGCCGGGCTAAATCGGTTTTCAATTATCACCTACTTGAACGGACTGAAGACCCAGTGCCTCGATAAATTCGTCATCGCGTAACCTGACAACCATTCCGTCCCAGACTTTTTCAATCCAGCTATGAAATACAGAGCGAAGAATTGGAACTTTAGAATGAAATAATTCCATAGAGGCACTCTACGCTCTGTTTCCTTCAATTTCATAGCATCCAATGCACTGCAAAAAGACGAATTATTAATCTCTAACCTGCTTGAAGTTTTATATCGTACTCTATTGTTAAATATTTTTATAATTATTGAAAATATGTAGCTGCTTTCTGATAATATTAACGTGCACTTCGTTATTGTTACAATTCGTGCACAATATATTCAAATACACTTCACAGGTCTACGCATTCAGCGTTAAGTTAATAATAAAACGTGGAATTTTCCAGACTTCGATAACTGCAAAATTAGATATTTTAAACAATACAATTCTACTCTTTTTTTTTTAAATTAAAAAGGACTTTTGTTAATTTTTTAAGCTAAGAAATCTCCGTTTTAGAAATATTTGGTGATCCTGATTTCTCCCATTCAAATTTTCTTTCAAACTCACAAGTACTTGTTAGCCTCCGTACCCCAGAAGAGAGCGCCAACGATTCCATAGAGATACGTGTGATTGTTCCAGTAGCTCTTATCCAGCAGGAAGATGTACCAGTATGGAATTACGAAACAGGCGCAGGCTATTTTGAACCGCGTGCCGAGCATAATTCCAAAAGCACCCATCCACATAATCGCGTAAATTAGTATCATCCATGGCAGCGGCGGAGCCTTCATGCCGTGAATTAGCGGAAAATGGCAATCCATGGGATCTCCCCATTTTATGTCGATGTCTCCTAACCCTCGTTCCTCCACGATATCCAGAACCATACATAATCCTACATGGAAATCACAAAAATTCTATTACAATCTTTAAAATCCATAAATTAACACCTCTCCCTATGATAATTACTTTTCTACAAAAATTTTGCAATATTATTAAATGTCAAATTAAACGTGTAATTCTTATAATATCGTAAAAATTGTACATATAATGACGAAATTAATATCTAATTGTGTTTTATTTTTATATGGTAATTGCTCACCGAAAAGTGCCCTAATAACGCCTAAGCTGGCTGGATCAGTGGGTCGGTACAAAAGCTCGGTGAATCTTGAAAAAGACGAAAGATCCTTCAACTCAAAGCCGCATACTCTCTCCAAGTTATTCTCGATCGAACGTAGCCCCGGGAATCTCTGTTTATCGCGTTTATCGCATTCACTTTTGGTCTCTGTTTCACAGGGTTGGGAGTTCGCTAGACGTCTACTTTTCCTCCACATAACTGGTCAACTGAACCATTAAGCTGCAAGCAAGCATAATACCAAAGTGCACGATTCAGATACACGGACTAAATCCTTTCTACTTACTCCGATATTCCACAATTTGTGTCTACATGGTAATCATTTGTAGGACAAGAGAAGGGACTGGGAATTTACATTTAGTGATCTTATGTGTACACTTTAGGAGTTGGGATTAAACCAATTAAAATTGCACACGTCCTACGTAGGAACAGAGTCTTTATACACTATGAATAATTAAATTTAACGAAAAATCCTCGATTCTTTGTTGATAGAATTTACGCATATACCGAAGCTTCTGTCATCAACACCCTAGGTAGATGATGGGCCTATCACTTGTAATTTCACCAAATTCAAAGATGAAACGAGTTCGTGACAATGAAAAATCTTCGTAATCAACACCCTAGGTAGATGATGGGTCTATCACTTGTAATTTCACCAAATTCAAAGATGAAACGAGTTCGTGACAATGAAAAATCTTCGTTTCTTTATTAATAGACTCGACACGATTACTAAAGCTTCTGACACTCCACGTTCCTCACCTAACTCTTCGGTTATCATCGACACCCGACGAAGATAGCGGGATTTTTACCTCGAATTTGAGCAAGTTCGAGGGCGAAACGAGTTGATAGGTGAGCAGAGGTCGAACGAATGCGAATATATGGGAAAGTGACGCGATTTACGTGACGAATCGAGGAATTTCTTTGGAAATTGTCGGATTGGACTCACCAGGGAGCGGCGTGTTCAAGCCAGGATAGATGAAACCGGTCCGATGCCGATGTATCGAAGGTTGCTGGACTTCTGCGCGTCGCAGCTGCAGGACTAGTCGCAGAAGAAGAAATTCCGGAGGCTGAGAGAGAGCAGGAGCACCGTCGCCAGGCAACGTGCTCGATTATTGACCCGCGCCCGCGCAATAATAATATATTATCGGGCATTCTTGTGCACTGCACTCAGGTTCATCGATGCACACTATCGGCCGATATTCAAAAAATGTATCGTCATCCATTTCAATTTCCCCCGTAATCGCTGAGAAGCGAAATTTATTCGAGAATTCTCTTGCGAAGTAGATGTTTACGTGGAACTCCGATGGCCGGTTCGATTTTTCATTTTGTGCCATTCGATTCGTCGCTGTACACGTATCGATTATTTATTACCGTGTTATTTGCATTTTTGCCAAAAAGGAAAATTGAAATTCAGAATCGTACGTTTCGAGTCTAGGGACAGGCTCAGGAAGAAATTAAAGAGGTTGTCGAAGTTGAAATTAATACCAGAACGAGCGATCGGGTTTTCTTCGACCGATACGACCGAGGAACGTCGCTATAGCGTATTAGAAACCGATGATTCTGAAAACGCGAGGTTCTTTAGAAAGTTAGGAATGTCTTGCAACAACAATCGAAACGTTGGTTAACCGGTTGCACATTGCGCGATTCTGTTTAAAAATAAATTATCGACGACCACTTATCTCCGCCATTGCCAGTACACTGTATAATTATATAACAATGTCTGAGGAATTTATGAACGTCTTTAACGCATGACTGACAATAGAACAGACTGCACAATAGCAATAGTGTTTTCTCTATCTCGCCACTGCCATTTTTAACATTCCCTATCGCGATACGTGTAAGCTGTGACGATAATTAGATAGCAGGTGACATTTGGAAAAATATTTATCTCTATTTTCCAACTGGAGCTTCGAACATCGAGGTATTCCATTTTCCACGATCGATCTCGGTAATAACCTATCTTAGTCATCGAGATCGGAGCGAGAGGGGTGCAGGGGAATTAGGTTCTGGCAAGACAGGTCGTTATACAGAGAATCCTCGCTTTTCATCGAGAAAGTCTCACGGGACACCGTTACGAGCCTCTGAAACATTAATTCCGATCGTTTCCAGCACGATGCATCGCTTAACCCTTTCCCTTGGAGGAATCGTTAACACGTTTGCCTCTTTCGATTCGTCGACCCCCGAGTTTAACTCGCTTACTCCGGGAATTATCATTGCTAATCGGAATGGAACGTTATTGGTTTGCAAAATAGTTTTGCATAAGGTCGGACGAGCTGCGGGTGCAGACGCGAGGGGAGGGAGTAACGGTATGATTCGTATTAGAGAACAACGATTACGCGGAGTTTTTGAATGAGCCAACCAAGTCTTTTCGGCCTCGCAGCTGGGGTGTTTCTAATGAATGGACGTAACTTCGCGTTCGAAATCCCCAACGGCCGTTTTAAAGCCGTAAAACAAAGGGCTGATTTATTTCAGCACGCCCCTCAATCTGTCTCCGTGGACCACTTTTGATTAGTGCTGCCTCTTCAAGGTTCAAGCCTCTAAAACTGCCATCTCGTAATGGACCTCCGTCTCGCTCCTATCCACGGGGTTTACGTCGTTCGGATAAATATAGTCGAGCATAGCAACAGTTTCATTACGTGTTCCGTATGTACCGTAAAACACACGAAAGTATGACGTTTCAATAAGTATACACGAATTCTCAATAAAAATTCAGAAGAAGACAAACACGAGAATTTACGGAGTTCTTTTTCTAATATTCTCTGCCATCTTTTTCTCCTTACGTGGAAAATTTTGATAGATTTAATTTTGTTCCGTGCAAAACAGCACTGTGCACGAGAATTATTGGAAAATGAAACTCTATAGGACACGCGAGCTAAATGAAAATTCGAAAAATATCGAACGTGAGGACCTTCGCGAAGACTTTCAATTTCCTGTGTATCTGAGAAAATAATTATTGGAACGAAATGTAATTACTACTTTCGTCAGATTGTTCCACCAGATGTCTCGTATCCTCTCCTTAACAAATTTAAACTCAATTTCAATTTTAATTGCAATCCAGAAGAAAGTGGAATGTGAGCCGCGAAAAATGGCGTCGTTCTTCTCCATTACGTCGTTGGAAAGTGGAACGCGACGGGGCACGTGAGCAAGGAAATTAACGCCGTTATTTGCTCACGGGCACACACGAGAACCCCATCAACCCCCGCGCGATATTTGCCGAACGTATTTGTTCGGGAATATGAATCAGTCCACCTGGAAGCGGGCGAAACGCGTGGAAGGGAGAGAGGCTGTAGCGAGAGATGAGGAGGAGACGAGACGAAAGGAGATCCGCGATTGTCGTACGTATTTGCCCGGCTATTTATCACGGTTTATTATTTCCTATTGTCGATGGAGTCACGCATTGTTGGCGGACGAGGAGGGCCGCGGCGAATTTCTAAAACCGTGTCCGATCGAATTTGCATATTTCGCCCGGGGACGCGTGTCTGGCGTCCGATTACAGGCCCTATTAATTGTGGTTCCGCATTGTTCTCCTCGATAACCTACCCCGATATCGGCTTCTCGCCCTCCACGCGTCTATTCCATTCTTTTACCTCGTCTTTGTCGAATAGGTTTGCAGAATCGTAGAATCCAGGGCAGACTTGACGAGCTGACGACGTTGGAACGTGCAGAGATTAACGCGTTGGGGTTTTGATCGTGTGAGATTTGAGAAACGAAGGGGTAGAGGACCTTTCTTCAGCCCTGATTTTCATTCAATGATAGCTGTATTGAAAGCATTCGTCATTAACCGTGGTTCTGCATTGTTTTTCTCAATTATGTACCTCGATATTAGCTTATCACAATTTTTCGATCCTTTTTTCGATGATTTATTCCATCTTTCCAACTTATCTGCTATTGACTAATGGTTTTTAGGTATACTTTCTGAGCTGATAGCATTGGATTGCGAAGGAATTAACATGCAAGCTGCCTCGATGGTGTAGAGTTCCTTCCTCGAGATTTGATTTTGACTCAATGATAGTGGTGTTAGAAGCATACGTTATTAATTATGGTTTCACATTCTCGATGAGATTGGATCGTGAAGAAATTAACACGTGGACGTTCTGATCGTGTAAGATTCGAGAAGGGGTGCTTTTCTCGAGCTTCGATTCTTATCGAATGGCTACAGTATTAACAATGAACTTGCTGTAATAATCGAGTCAAAATGACCGGTTTCGGCTTTTTTATTCTTGCAGTTGCCAAAGTCCTGCAGCTGCTTTTCACAAAGTTAATATTGTCTTGAAGTTTATTTCGCTGGCACTATTAATTTTTATTTCACGTACATATTAAATTTACTTACACGCTCGTGGTCAGTGTTGAAGGTGTATAGCTGCTATTTATGTAACGAGACGAAGGGAATAAATGGAGAGTCAAATCTCCATAACTGGAACTTTGTTTGCTCGCGAGGAAATATATTATAATTATCAACGATTTCTCATTGCGATGTAAAACGTCTCGAAGATTTATAATTGCCTTAAATAAATAAGAAAACGATAGCAAGGATCTGGTAATGCTACCAGATAGTAGAATAAATAAAACGAGTATTAAGGAACACAGGTACTCGTGCATCAACTCACAGTCAGGTGACATTACAGAGGGTTGAAAGTATAAAGTTGATATTATTTAACATAGTAATCGTACTTCAGAGAGTATATACGTTGTTGACGAAATGTCGATGAAAAGTGTAACCCCAGCTGCATTAGACGGATGCATATTCATATGAAAAGCAGAAGAATCAAAGGATGTTGCGGAAAGCTCTTTATGCGTGGAAGAACAATGGGGTGGATATTGCGCGTGCCTGACGTGTTGCAACCCATATTCATATTCAAAAGTTCCTTTGTGTAATAAAAACACGTTGAGCCTGCACGAAGGTTACAATGAATCGAACCGCTTTTTTCCATCGATACTATAATTACATTTTAAATAAAAATGTTAAAGGAGTGTTTCTCGTATCCGATCTCTCCCTTTCGAATTTAAACGCGAACAAATCTTTCCACGGATCAGACATGCCGCAAATTTTTTCGGAATTAAAGTTCGGCTCGGTGTGGAAGGGTGATTTAAAAGCGAACCCACGGCACATAAAGAATTCCACCAGTAACGATCTTTGCACGGGCGAAATAGCGGAAAAGGGTGGAGGGATGGATGAAGTGGGTAAAAAAATCCGGCATAAAATTAACAGTATACAGCTTGCAGAATGCAGTTTGTTGCTCGCCGGCAATATTTCACGATGGCCTCTCCCGCGAAGAGAGAGAGAGGGTTCGTTCTCGAGGGGGGTGTGTAACAATGGAACCCTTTACCCAGCCCCTAGCGCCCAGCCAACATCCATACATCATCATTCATACTGAAAAAAAACCTGGGGGCACCTATGGCAGCCTACTGGAGGGGTCTTCGAAATTTCAAAGTACCGAGTACGCATCAAGTACTTTCTAATGCTACGCTGGATTTTTCGTTCGCCTTGTAGAGGAAGCTTGAGTTGCACCTTTAATAGTAACAAGTTTCGTACTTGTCCTTCTATATAGTTTATTCTATATGGGTAATTGATTATATATATTATAATAACAATAACACTTATTTATATATCAATATATTCATTCTCTACTTCTCGAATACCATAGTAAAATAAAAATATACACGAAAATCAAAAATGTCAATGATTTGCGTAAAGAGAAAATGAAATAAAATATTTGGTACGTAATTGCACGTCGTGTAATGCATTATATATAAGAAAATTAATAAATCGTGTGTTTTCAAATTTCAAATTACAGCTGGGAATATATTTTACCTTCACGGTACCCGAGTCTTCATAATAGAACATAATTCAAGGTACACAAAGAAGAAAATGAGGGAACCAAAGCCAACACGAGTCTTCAAACAAAACCGTAGAGTTCTTACTATCATTTGCTTTCCAAAAACCGGCTGGCACCCCTTAAAAAATACCACCACGCCTCGAACCGCCAAAAGGGGTGGCACCGGTAGTAAACAGTGACGCGCGAAACTGTCGTAGAGGGTAAGGAAAAAAATGAAGAGCATAGAAAGGCGTAAAACCATTTTGCTGTTTACGGGTTACCCTTTTCCCTGTGCAGGAAAACCCACCCTTCGAAAATAAAAAGTACCAAAAGAAAATCTCCGTAACTCTTTCCAAATACTTGCGATTAATTTTGTAAAAGTAATTACATTCCACAATTACCAAAATTTGTACCATAATTAGGATAATTAATAGATGTCCTTTTCCAGAATAAAAATTCGAAATTTTTCGTATATTCATTCTAGGAAATGTCAGTTTCCAATTTTTTCAGGGAGAAATGATCTCCAACGGGAGTTACAGAACGACGATCCATTTCAGGTCGAAAGCCATCGATCAATGGCAATCAATAACATACCAGTCGAACCGACGTTCGAGGCACGAAGGAAAAGAGAAAGAAGACGGGACGAGAAACGTAATCCGCTTTTCGAAAAGAGGCAACCCCTTCGTCGCTCGTGTCACAGCACGGGTGACTGATTGTAAAACCATGGAGTAACCCGCAAAGGGTTGCTGCAACGAGGCGAGAGGGAGACGGACAGTTTAAAATTGAGCCTCGTAATCGACGTGTAATCCTCTAAAGCCGTGACAGCCCGAAGATAATAGAGCACCGATCGTCGATGGGTGGCCAGTTTGTTCTCCATGGCGGTAAGATCGCTCCTTAAACGTTTTCTATGTCCACGAAACTTACTGGGGTTGTGCCACGCTTTTGTCTTCTGATTGATTTACAAAGGAAATTTGCATTCGTTATTTAAATCGATTTCACTGGAACTGATATATAGCACATTTTGAATATAAATTTCGTAGAAAATTTCAAAAGGTTCATACAGATTATTCTTCGTCTACTTGATATTTATAGTTGAGTGTCTTACAGTACGTGACAAAATAATAGCATAGCCCGTAATTTTCAGTGTTTCTTGAAATTAATGCAATGTATGCATATATTACAATCCGAATCTGGTTTTTGAAATAAATGAGTGAAAGGTATCGGTACTTGCTAGTTTTATGAAAATATTTTAAAGATGGTTATTTTTTTCTAGTATCATTATCAATTACTTTCAATGGTACTAATTTCTCCTAATGGTAAAATCAAACTTGATTCGCAATCAGGCCTTAATTTACATATCGCTCTGAAATTACTCGAAAGACATTAAAAAGCATATTAAAAATTGTAGATTTCTTTAAAATCTCCATAAATTTATGCGCAATTATGAAGATCGCAGTTTTCAATTTAAAGACCTCGTTATGCAAATTTGGCACGAGGTAATCGCGGAATCGATACCGTGTGATTAACGCAAATTAAACCGGTCTTCCAGGAGCTTGAACATCACCTTCACTCGTGATCTTCTTGCAGCTGCTCGAAAATCAATTGTGAAAGTGCACCGGTTTTTTTTTTCACTTTTCTGGAAAACCAGTCACTCCGGGTGCAAGTGTCTCGTCGACCAAGTTCGCTGAGGGGATTTTCGCGCCTAGGTCTCTCGTCTCCCCAAAAATCTCCCCTTTGTCGCTCGTATTTCCACCAGAAAACCTGCGCGAGATCGAACCGATCGTGAGTTTTTTTTCCTTCAAGTTTGCCCCGAAATCCGTGCAGGGTGCCGGGTGGAATTAAAACTATTAGAAGCACATTAGCATTTCTCGTTTCGGTGGTGCATGATCACGAACGGGGGGTACGTCCGACACTCGCATTATCGCGTGCGAGCGATTTTCATTTTGGCCAAGCGTTCGTCCGGAAAGATGCTTTTGGGGTGACAAAACGATGGGGCTACAGGTACCGATGCGTGCTCAACTGGGTGTCCGCCATGTTGTCACTCGCGTGATTCATTTTCCAAGTCTCGGAACACGTCGAGGATTTTCGTAGATGGACGAATTTTCGTTAAATCGATTCGAAATTGGAATTATCAAACTAGTAATTGCAATCGACTTCTGAATTTTTATTTTCGCGATTTCTGAAAGGATGCAGCTGCTTTTGGTAATTGATTAATATTAAAATGTATTATACGTATATCATATGGTTGCAACTATTGAAAATATGTAACTATTTCTCTTTTAAATTAACAATAGGATGCAAAACCTTCTTAACACTAGGTTTACGGACGCTATCTGTATACCTATTTCTAAGGACACCTGTCAAATTGACAGGTAAAGGAAACCACGCGCCTTTCTTTCTAACGATTAGTTTAATTTAAAAACAATTATATATCATATTAACAGTCTTAATATAGGTTAACTAAATCTGTTACCATCGTATAATTGGAGCGACCCTTCCGTCAAATTAACGGATTTCCTAAATCTAGTGTTAAATTTGATAATTCTTTAATTATTGATTAATCTTCTTTCCTCTGTTCTTTTGGAAATGTTTCTCATTTAATTATTGGAAGCAGGGAAAATGTTGATGTACAATAAATTGGTACAGATATTGATAATTATTAATTATTCGTTGATTAAATTTTGACAGTATATAAAAATGCTATTTCACGTATCATGTATCCCCCTGAAAGAACTATTTTCACCGATCTGTTACACTGGAAGTGCGTGGCGATCGAACGGATCTGCGAATCAGTACTAGTTCCTAGGGAATAGCCTGCTGAGAGATTCTTTTGTTCGAATAGTCGGCGAGGATACGTTCTCCTTTGTCCCAAGGGAATCTTCGCGCATTATATTCCACGTTTCCCTCCAAGGAACGATCATTATCTCTTTAGGAACGAGAGATGGCCTTGATGCGAACCAAGTAATCTCTGCGTTATCTCTTTCATTAATAGAAAAGGAATCAACGGAATCTCTGAAAGAATTAGAGGAGATATTATAGAAGCTCTCCGCCATAATCAGATCATAACGATATAACATTTTTGTGTCCATCACGTGAATCACGAAATAAAATTTCAAACGTATATCTCGCTTCTATTTTATCCTTCCAAATTGTCGGTATTTTAGCTGATTGTGGTTGAAATTTAATAAAGGACGACACTTCTTGTCACGACGAAACAATTATACAGGGAGCTAGGACGAAAACAAACTTGGAAGAGAACGAAGGTTTATCTGCTAAGGAATTCGAGCAAAACATAGCGTCGCGTGTAAGAAGCGTAGTTCGTAGACCCAATGTAAATAACACGAGTCAGGCTCACAATTAATTTTCGTCGACTTTCCTGTTTCAGTTCCGTGTTATTCTTCGTAGTGTTCGGACGATGTGGCTCGAGGTCTCCGACGTGTCTCCACGTGCCCGGCGTTACAGCTGACCATGCCACGTGCCATCGGGACATAATCGTAAGGTAAGAGGTTAATATTCGTTAGTATTAATTAATTCTAATTCGATTAGAGCAACTAAACCGGTATATAAAGAGAAAGATTAGAGAAAGCAACGGAGAAGAAGACGAAAGGGTAGCGCTAATAACCCGGTAGGGTGGGGGGTGGTTAAGCGAATTAGAAATGGGAATAGGAATAGGCTATTCAAGCGTAGATAGTTAGGATAAAGTAGACAAACCAGAGTAGAGTATCAGATAAAAGAAGGAATAAAATAAAATAATAGTTAATGGTATCGGTAAAATATAAGTAATAGCTTAGGGGAGAATATGCTAATCCACAATTGGATATTGCATAAATTGCGATGAGAAGGACGTTAGCTTATGTATCACGATGCACATGCGTAGTTATAAGAATATACGTAATAACCAGAAGCTGTTGTAAGCGGGACAGGCAAGGATGATAAATAAACTAGACTCGTATACCTATTTTGTATCTGCAATAATCGGTCTGGGTTAGATTTTCAATTTTTGCGTTTGCCCTGCTTCTAACAACGATCTATACGCGATTAGAACAAGAGCTCTCCTCTATGAACATACATTATAATAAACGTACGTTCATCTCCGACGCAAATAGCAATTAACGAAGGATCGAAACGTTCGAGTCGTCTGAAGAGAAGCTGAGAGATATGACAGTACTTCCAGCGAACCCCTCTGAAAATAATTTCCCTCTGTTTATTTGTGTACACTGGCCCGACAGGCTTACCACCCTCTACTTTAGCCGTACCTCGTTCTTACGTAACCTTCATAGAAGGTCAATGGCGCGTGCAGCCTTTTTTCCATCCTCGATATTATTTTACTGCCAATGGCAACTGTACTACTTTTGCTCAGCCACCGGGCCAGGGCCGTCCACTTCGTTTTTAAGTGCCTAGCACTGTTCGATGCACATCTGCGATAATCTCCGTGTAGTACGAACCGTTTCACTGTCAGTCCATCCCCTTCCCTCGATCCTCTCGATTTCGCTGCATTTCTTACGTTTGTCTTACATCTGAGAAGTAGGAGGATCACAATTTATCAAGAAAAAGATCGGAAAAGTAAAAAAATATAGCGGGTTTAGGGTTTATAAAAATGTGCACGAAGACCGCTAGGAGAGATTGTGCGTAACTCCATGGAATCGAAGTGGCGATCAGGCAGAGTTAACACATCCGTTGTCACGAAAGCAACGCCGTTGATGTTTCATTAGATAAGAGAGACAATAGAGTGATAGCCGGAGTGCAAACATAATGGTAATGGCCCCTGGTAACCAGGAACTCGACCGGGAGATTAAGATCTGCCGTTGTACGCCGACTGCGTTTATGGTGGCCGCACACACAAGAGGCCTGGCGTTAACGTCAAAAAGCGTTACTCGCTTCGACAGGCTCACCTGGTACTGGCGGAAAGGTATCTGATTATTTGCCTCTGCAGCCATAGACGAGATTCAGAGCAGTTTCTAATGTGACCTTTTTGTTTCTCTTCCCGTCCACGCACCCTTTTCGACCCCTCGGCTGGCGGTTACGAAACTTTGCCTTTGTCAGGCTGGTTTTATGGGAAGCCACGGGTTAATTCGAAGTTTCCATTTGGAAATTTGAGAAAGACCGGGTTCGTGAATATTTTTTAAGAACCTCTTGTGCGTTTCATAATATTCAACGCGAAGCTTACCACTGGTAACATGACGTATATTGAAAGAGAAATCTCAAAGACGACAATATCGAATGCAGAATTTTCAGTAAATGTTTTTGAAACGGTGATTTAGGCTATGGCAGGTTTAGCGTCGATTGTACACTTATTTGCTGTCTCGTTAATAATTTTATTCGATAGTTTATTAAAATTTATGGATATTCTATTTGAGGTACTTCTTTGAAATTTAAAAATATCTGTCCAAGATAAATTTATCCTATTCGAAGAGTTTAGATTACAAAGGGATGACGCGTTTGTGTCGTCAGGCAGTTTTCATGAATGAGACTCGTCACGTATCGATTCGATCAAGGATCACGCAGGGAAAAAGATGGAGTCTACATAGGAGGTATGATGCAGCATCAAAGGAACGGAGCATAAAGTGTTCCTAGATGAGCGTAGAATTACACGAAGTGGAGCATTCAGGGTTATTGCGTTATCGATCGTCTCCCTCGATCGAATTCTTCCCTTTGATGTTGCTAGGGCGCATCGAGTGGCCTGGATCCGAGATAATACAGTTTATTGTCGGTCGTAGGGCATGAATTCGTTTGTAGCAACATGCGTGAGATTCGTTATCTCGAGCGGATTTAAGTGCGGGTGCGCAAGACCACCCCAAAAGGGGGTCCCATAAATCGCTGCTTTTTCGTTCTATCGCGATTTCGCTCCCGTTATCATCCGCATAATTACTGTTAAATCTAGTCTCCATATTTGTCGAACGAAAACTGACAACGATGACGAGTCAAATCTATTTTTCCTTTCTTCCATTTTAACCCCTTTATTATCGCTAGTTGGTACATCGACCTTGTTCGTTTAATTTTCCTATATTTAATTATCATCTTCTTACATCCAATTCTTCATTTTTCTATTTTTCTCTGATTAAAAAATCGCCAGGTGCAAAGTATTAATATAGGTATCATAAATTTTTCGATATCTTCGTTTCTTTCATTTTCTTTGAAGCTTTCCTTCTTTCAATTTTCCATCTACCAATCGTCTAGCTAGTCGTGGTATGTTTAGCGTTAATAATGGAACGCTTAGAGAAATGAAAATTGTTTACTTGGAAGATGCGAGGATTATGTGAAATCAGAGGTGCTCGGTGCTATTTGCATCGTTGCGTTGAACGCGTGTTTGACGGCTTGTATCGTGTGCACAAACTTGCAGACGCACAAATACGCGATCCCCTTTGGTCCCTGGCAGTGCACTGGTCCGTTGGCATAGTGTTTGTCTACTTCATTGACGGTCGAATAATTTTATTTCACTGTTGCTCGCGTCTTAATTGAAACGCTGCGCAAACTGCCACGGGCACTTCACGTGGGCCAAACATTTACCGACATGCAAGCCAGGTTAAATATCCTCAGGCGGTTCTTAGACTCGTCTCCTATACGTGCTCCTTCTATCTGGTCTCTATACTGTCATCGTCGTTTGTTTTCGATGCTCGTGGTGTGTAGAATGAGAGAACGAGATCATTGCTAAATTCTCCAGAAATCGCATTTCTCAAATCCCTTTCATGATGAGTAATTTTCTATATTGGAATTGTCGATCTGTAATGTGTACCAAAGTACAACATACACGAGTGATAGTAACGATAGAAGTAGTATAATGGAAATTAATACGTATATTTTATAATGTAAATTAATATTAAATTTGTTGGAAATAAATAAATATTAATATAAAAATGTGGGAAAATTTATTTTGATATCTCTCGTAGGTCTGGTGTTAAATTCAATACATTGCCAATTAATATTATCACTGGAATTTTTTAGTAATTCGATTTTGGTATTAGTTGTATAATTGTAATTATTCCTGTCCAGATTTCCAAGATTTATTTTTATTTATTTTTGAAAAAGCTCGAAGACTTATTTTTACCTAGTTCTAGGAAGCTTACAATTCTGTTGGTTTATTCGTATCTATTTTTGAAGTACTTGTAGCATCGCATCTACCAGGTTGCTCTACTTTCCAATTATATTTTACCTACCTCGTGAGAAAATTAAGAAATCGACAAAAATTAACGCGAGTAGGGGACACGAAATTTTACACGAACGTAAATTTTCAAGTATGACAATCTTGGTCTAGTTAATCGTATTCTAATAAGATGTAAGAAGATACAGGTCGCACGGTGCATAATAAATTCGTTGAATCGAACGGCTTCAGGGTTACACCGCAGCACGTGTTGCGAAAAGATTCGCACGCGCTGAAAGCACGTGTCGGGGCAGGGTGCAAGCATTCGAATTAGCGAAGAATTTCTCACCGACCCAAAACCGCCTTTTATATCTCAATTACGCTTACTTTTCCACGCTGTTCCACCGACACGTGCCGCAACCTAAAACCGTGACCGTGATCGATTCGTTGGCATACAGTTCAGTTTAACAAACAGGGTAATTGCATCCCTTAGAGTCTACAATACCGTGCAAACATAATTATCGCAATTCGATTTTTATAATTTCCAATTTTCGCCATTTTAGCTTTAATTAAATCGATTCCTCGGAATATCGAAACTTGAAAATATCAATTTGTCAAATAATAAATAAAATAGAAATAGTTGGTGGAATTTAAGTAGAAGACAGGTGTGTAATTTCACCAAGCTAAGAGTTAAAAAGTATAATTAGAAATATTAGAAAATAAGGATTGTAGACTGATTTTATTTAAAAAATAAATATATTAGTATTGTGATTATTATATGAGATATTCGGTGGAATCTATATAGGGGATATGCATAATTGATCCTCAACCCTAATTCGAATTAGCCAGGATTCCCTCGTCAGTGGGAAACCGGCCATGATATCTCAATTACGCCTAACTTTTACACGGTGTTAGGTGAACACGTGCAGCCTGGTGTGAAGTTTCCCGCTATCAATTTCTCAAAGCCGACTACCCGGTGATAAATGCACGTGGCGGTGGCATTTAGTCGTAGCTTGGTCTTCCTGGTCATGTGCCGATCAAAATCGGCACGTGGCCATTATTACACGCCATGTTGATTCGCGGTGTTCGTTTAATTCGAGAGAAAATCAGTCGATAATTTTAGAAAAGCTACCTTCCACCTTGATAGTAACCAATTAATTATCTAAAAACAGGTTAGGTTGCAATCTTGCTATTTATTAAATTTATTCCTCGACTTAGAAAAGATATTACTTATTAGAATACTCTCCACGAATTTTGAAATTTCTTCCACATTACATTTTTTTATTGAATCACTATCCCTGGCAAAATAATTTTGGCCAAGCACGATAATAGTTATTCTTCCATCATTTCCTCCTCGATGTTAAATAAAGGATTGAATTATTTCCTGGTTCTTGCTTTTATTCCATACCAAGTCCACTCGACACCCTGTTGTATGCATATATAGTAGCACTTTACATCTAAAAAGTTATAGTAATTTTAGATAATTTCGTATTATCGAGTCTGGCCGAAAATTTCTTGCCAGGGGTAGTATATTTATCGGAAATTCAACACGAAACAAATAGAATCATAGGCATTCCATATGCACACATTCTCGAATTTTCTCAAGAACCACTGTGCCAATCGGCGCTGTCAACAAAGCCATCTTCCATTTCAACTCTGACTAATTAATCACCCAAATTCAGATTAATCTTAAATCTCGATAACTACAAACTTCATTTATTCATTTAGAAACAATATTTTGACACAATTTTATCCACGAATATTTATTTAAAGTTGCCAATTTCTCCTCTTGTCATCTTTCTGTCACACCACGCCATTCCTCTTTGGTTAAAAAATAAGTGGCGACAGAACTAGGCCGTGTGTACGCTTTTTCCAATTCTTTCAAGAAGCCCTCGAGCTGGCACGTGACGCTTTAACCACAAATGACGGGTTTAACCATTCTGTCGTTATTATCCTTCCGGCCTTTTTCACCGAGGTGTTATCTGTGAGTAATCCGTACTCGAATCGACGGCGACATCAGCCCGCGAAACACGCACGTGCCGGTGCGTATGGGGGATGCGTTGGAGTCGCGTGGCCACACGTGGCGATAGCTCGAAACGCTAAAGTGCGGATAAGGTTGATTGGCTGGAAAGGATCGACTGCGGTCGGGCGTGATATGATATCCCATAAGATGCTTCGTGGTTGGTCCGTTCGAGAAAAATTCTCTGTTTAACTCGATAATAGAGATTATGTGAATTTCCTTTCAAAAATTGTCTATTGGGAGATAAAAACACGTATTATGTAAATCCTTGACGTAGTATTCGTGAGCTTCTTCTCCATTCTTTTCCATATTTAGTGATGGTATGAATTATAGGTGTTATTATCATATCCTTAAAGCGAATATGGGTTACACTTGCACTTCGAATAATTTTTCATTCGAATTCGGGAGAAATCCAACACTTTCGCCAGAGGAAAGAAAATGGGGAATAAAATTGGCCAAAATCCGCTGCCATATTGTGTCACTGGCCTTCCTCGTTTAATCTATATCTCTTTTCCTTCCTAACTCGTTCGCAAAATTTTAATATATGTAATTCTTCACATTAATTTAGCATTCTTTATCTCACTGACGCTCCCAAGTTACAAATATTCGTACTTTCTACAATTTTGGGAATTTAATAAATTTCTATATCTATAAGTCGGCGATCTGACAGTCGTGCTATCTCAATCAAGGCGACAGGAATAGTTCCCATAATCCGGAAACCTTGTGTCACTTCACGAAGGGCAGATCGGGGGTGTTGTCCTCGTTAGGGGCGCTAAATACCTTGAAATTACAGGACCGGTGGTCCACAGAGGTAGCACGCACCCCCGAAGTCACGTTCTCCGATGCATCGAAATCGATTTGCCACGGCAGTCGCGACTAGCCACGAGGTTCCAGCAACCCCAGTTCATCCCCTGTTCCCTGTGCCGCTGGAAATCGTCCGGAGTCGCAACGCGTCGACCAGAAAATCATTTTACAGCCGGTTTTTTCCACCAACGCGAGGAAGTAAGCTTTCAAAAATATCCCACGACTTATTAAACTCGCGATCGTTTCCGGATGGAGTAAAAAGCGGCGCCAGGTGCGAGGTCTTTTTTGCGTTTGGCCCATTTCCGCGTCGACAGTTTGCTTGGAGCCGAGAGCACAGTAGACCCATCAAGGTACCATTACTTTTTCAAATTCGTTCCCTTTCGTTTGCACAGCATCTTTATTACACTTGTCCTAGTTCCCAGTGTAACTCCTGCATAATTTTCATTCAATTTTCAATACTTATTCAAATTTAAAAATGTGTATATTCGCTTTAAGGTATTTCTTTAAGGTATTCTTAATATTTTAAATATTCTCTTTATTAATACCCCTGGCAAAATATTTGTGGCCAAATTTGATTATTTTATCCCCGACGATAAACAGAAGTTTAAATAATTTCTTTGTTTTCACTTTATATTGTATCGATTTAAGACTCTGTTTTATGCTCATATCATTCTATATCTATAATGTCAATTTTAGATAATTTCGTATTATCTGTGTGATAGAAAAAATTTTTTGCCAGTGGTAGTAGAAGATTGAGGAGGAATTAGTATAATCGTATCATTTTTGTGTTTTGTTCTGATATAGTGAGCATCATATAGTACTAATGTGATTATCACAACTTTTCCAATCTTCTTTCTAATTTTACAATTAAATCGTTAGCTCGATACTCATTTTTCATTTCGTGATTAGTTGGTATGATTTATTCTTCCCGTATTCCTCCAATATTCCGGAAGTGGCGCCTCAGTCGAAGCACTGTCAAGTAATTAACAGATTACAAACGCGTACAAAAATTTTCCGTAAAAGTAAGCATTCTTCCCCGGTGCCATCGCGATTTTCACACGAACCACCGCTTTCTCGCACACTCTCAGCTACTCTCTGTCGTTTATTACGCTTCCACAAAATTTTCTCGGACCACCCCCGCACCGGTGGCCACCCCGAAATCCTGGTGAAGCGTGTGCCCCATTTCACGGTCGTTTCTTGTGGTACACCCATAGGAAAACTGGTCGGCGTCTTTGAAATTCACCACTCCCGCGGCAAAGATCACAGAAACCGCGAACGACGGATTTTCGCGCTTTTGACCCTTCGAGAATATTTTTCATAGACTTTCGCTAGTTTCACAGTCATTCACCAGCCTTCTCCATAGCGCAACGAAACCTTGCATCGTTGAAATCGCACAGAACGTCGATTCTTTGATCCACCGGGACCGAGATCGCTCTCAAGGGTGAACTTCCTAATTCCGTTCCATGGAATTATATTTTTCCTCCAACGAATTTCGCGTCCAAGGGCTCGCTCGCATCCGGATAACGGAATTTCGTTGAATAGGCACCCGAGGGAAACAGGAAACCGTGGTTGAGATTTATAGAGCTCCCGTTACGTTCTCGTTAGCGGGAAAAGGGTTGGATAACATCGACCACGTATCCACCCTTTTTCCCTCTTTGGAAGGCGCTCGTACGCTTCCTATGCTATACCATAGGATACTATAAATCGTGATTACATACTATACGAAATGGACTTTAATATATTTCCTGACAACCCGATGTTTGAAGTTTTCGACGCGATAGTACAAAAAAGACACGTTTAATTGTCGTCAGAGTGGTGGAAATGAAGCCAACTGCCATAATTGCGTGTTTTTACGAGCTCTGCGTACGTTGAAATTTAAACCTCCGCTTGTTAGCGGATGATTAAGTGGAATAATTATTCTTGAACGATGTTCCCCGCTGTCGGCTATTATCTCCTGTTTCCGTGTCGGGAAAAAAGTCGATCAGTTACACTCGTATCTGCTGATAATGTTGCAGAACGTTGCGTTTCGAGCGAAGTAGCAAGATAGAATCGTAATAATAACGTAAGATCATGACGAAGGTAAAATAATAACATAAAATTATCGTACAGAGGTAGAAGTAAAACAGCAACGTGAAATTGAAGGTAAATTATACTAACGCGAAATTAACCGCGTGAAATTAATTCGAATATTAAATTTTGATTAAGTAGAAAGACGAGGTAGAATTGGAGTGGAGTTTTTAATGCGAAAGTCGAGTCGCGATTTGGTATCAGCTATGCCTTGACCGACGAACCGTGACGAGCAGGACATAGCATTTATCGGCCCATGCACGCCGCGATTGTTATGAAATAGTAATGTAGCGCAGGGTAGCTGCGTGCTCGGGGTGAAAAGGGTGAAATCGCGGTAGGGATGTAGGCACACGATCGCAATCGAGGCAGAGGCCGGTGTACTCGCCATCGGGACACGTCACTTTCGCGTTTCCGGTGGTGCTCAATGTCCGTGGCTCGAATTGACCGGATAATGAAGCGGAGTCATGAAAGGGTGTTAATGACGGAGGAAATTGGCGACACTTCCTCTTTGCGTTACTTCCCTGGCTTTTACTGGTTCTTGTCCTTTACTTTGTAAATTTCTCAACAAGTTCTGCACTCCATTGACTCCGCTATAGATGTATTATTCATAATCTGAGTGTTCTTTATTTAATTATCAACATTGGAATCCTTTATTTCGAATCTTGCAGACTTTGCCGATGTTATTATGTTTCGTTTAAGTGTTATTAGTCATATTTTTACTTCTTTCGCGGTATTATATACAGGGTGGCCACTGAAAGACTGAATAGAACAAAAGAAGAAGAATTTTTACAGACACACGTTCTTTTAATTTTTTATTATTTTATTTGCAAATATAATTAACAGATCTTTATTTCTTTTTAACCTTCAAGGGATTCTCTATAATCTATAAAAAAAGGAAAATAGAAAAGATTGAAAATGAACAAGTTGTGACTTTTTCGAGCCCTTCAGTTTTGCAGTGGCCACTCTGTATGATAGAGAGTCTTGTATAAGTAAATTCGTGTATATTTATCGTTCGTTTTTCGTTTTCGAGATGAAACTTGAAGTTTCAGAAAGTATTATATAGTAGAAACGTGTTGGAATTGTAGGTTGATCGGATGAAAAAACGCGAAGGGATAATTCATCCTCGAGGAGATCGTGATGATGATGGTTAGGGATGAAAGTTAGTTGATCATCGTAGAAGTTTTGTACTGTTTTGCGGAGCTGTTGCAAAATTATAGGATGAGAAGCAGCAGGTGTAAGTTATGATTACACGAGAGGTGTAGGGTACAGTGTGAATATTCTCTTAGGAATATCAAGTTTAACCAGCTCGGATCGAATAATTTAGATAGGAAGTGGTAATTGATGCACGGAATTCCCTCGATCGTTCGACACCACTCAGGCTCGTTATCGTCTCCCCGATGGGATCTCTTTAGGACATCCTTCTGGTACTCGCGAAATCATGTTTCCTTGCCCTACGTTGAGTAGCGATGGGATCGAACCTGAACGGTAATTTCAAATTACAGCGAAATGCATTAACCGAATCGATCTCTCAACCCCTCCTACGTATTCGAATTTTCTGAAACACCAATTTCTTTGTAATTTTTACCACGATAGATTATCTAACATCGTATTGAAAGAATTCAGAAATTTTTAGCCTCGTATTGTTAATGGATTTTTATGAATTCTTAAAACCACGAATATTTTAGTTCGCGTTTTATTGATGAAATATAATTTGCCAAGTTTCAGTGTAATTTCTGGGTAATAAATTCCCCGCGAATACTCGAATCCGTCAGAATGGGTAAGGTCGTTGGGTGTCGATTTACGCGTAGGAAGGGTGCAAATCCCATCTACTTGCAAGACACGCAGCGATATGAACTGTCGGTCGTAGTGCATAAAATAAGAACCACTGCGATTCGTAGCAGCGCCAAAATACGGACAGATGGCTCGTTGGATTTGTTTCGTGATGGTGAACATGTCGGTGAACCTTGCTTCGTCAGTGGTCGTGACACCTATGACGAAAGCGCGCAGGGTGTAACTGGAGTCGGTCACGAGTGCGAATTCTGTCATTGTTCCTGTCAATCTGAACATCCGTCGTTAAAAACCATTTCCACGATTCCAACATCGACCAACGTGGAATTCTGAAAAATTCTAAAAAATTCTAAAGTCCTACGTACCGCATAAACAATTCTTTCTTTAAATTACAAATTATTTTATAAAATACCAAACGCGAAGTTCGTCACGTAAATATCGAAGCGATAAAAATACTGGAAGCGTTCAAAGAATGATTTAAAATTCTGCAAACTCGATCAGGCCACCAATAGCGACAGACTGCGCTGGCAAAATGGTGGAACCACCATCTACACCCCGTACATTCGTCGACTGACGTACACACGCGACTAGATCGTTCCCCTTGTGGGTGATGACGCACACACGCAAGCTAAACAATAGTTAAATCAGGGTGAGGGGTGGCCAAGGGGTGCTGTGGGTGTTTAATGAGCTGCCAGCCAGTGACTGAACGGGGGTAGAGAGGCCGTGGTGGGGTACTGCGGAGGGTAAGGGATTTTTTGGGGTGCGAGGAGGATGGTGAAATCTATGGGGCACGAGCTATGCCACCACTTGACTGTTTATGGGACCGGCACCGTGTAAAGTGTTGGAATAACATTGCATATATTTAAAGGCCTGTGTCTGGTGTTTTTCTTGTTATTATTTTTATTTATCAAGAGCAGGAACATTTTTTGGGCAACCATAAATTCAATTTTTCAAAATTTTACTTTGGCATATTACATAATTCTGCAACTATTCTTGTGTCATTAGAATTATGACATGGAAATTGTTACAAATGAGGTACTGTTATTTTTTTTTCCTCTTTCTTCAAGTATGAAGGTTATGGGGAACTAGTGGAGGGTCTGAAGGAATTTTTTCAGAGCCAGTTAACTGACCGCTGACCTAAGACCACATCCATCACCTGAGCATTCACGAAAGTAACGCTGCCGTGAAATTAGGCAGTTCCTCGCCTATTGAACCACCTTGAGGAGCCTCCATTCACAATATTAAGTT
The DNA here is from genome assembly GCF_001483705.2 of Eufriesea mexicana. NCBI lineage: Eukaryota > Metazoa > Arthropoda > Insecta > Hymenoptera > Apidae > Eufriesea > Eufriesea mexicana. Next base: position 777,610 of record NW_016909446.1, read on the forward strand.
ACTATTTGCCGGTAATTTCGAAATTTGAAGGGCGGTCTGATCGCGATATTGAGTTACTATTTGCGGACGATTTGGAAGATTAGGGAAAATCGTTTGCTCGGCGAATTCATGAAACCAGCGAACTCGAGCGTGCAATATGAAACTTTATCTCCATCACCGTTAGGTTTGCTGTCGTTCAAATAATCCTCGTTAATTTAATACTCGTCTCGAATTACCGAAAATCGAAAATATTTCTGATCTTTCCTTCAGCTTTCGATCAATGCTAAATTTTCTAATAAAAAATAAACAATCGGTGGAAGGGATGAATGAAATTCGAAAATTCGGGAATAAATAAAATTTAAGTTCTCATCGCGAATTCGTACACTTGGGGGAATTTTTTGAACTCGCAAAGTGCAAATAGAATACGGATAAATCCTTAGACCAAATGTGTTTTCAGCGAGCGTGTAATCCTGCCTAAGCTCACCCTACGAGCCCAATAAAACGCGTGCTCCTACGAACGCTTCACAATGACGTTAAATCAATGATTTGTCCAGCGATCCTTCGACACGGGTTTTAATCCCGGTTTTACATGTGATTAAAGCCCGGCCCGGGCGTCAGACCGATTGATGCTATTAATGAATAACGTGAATGGAGAGTACATTAAATACGGAGACAATCCTAGTAAACACGATCTTCTCATTTTAATATCAAATCATTCAAAAAATGTGAACGATTAACTTCATGAGAAAAAATATTGCAGAGCTTTTATATAAAGAAAGTTCAATAGCAATTGCAATTTCATGCTGTATTATAAATCAGCAACACCTTGAATTAATTGCAAATTGAACTACTTGGGAAAATACAAATTGTATAAGAAATACAAACACAATCTGTGCAGCTTGATTTTCAATCGTTTCAAAAATGCAAACGATTAACTTTATGGAAGAAAATAGTATAGCGGTATACGTATTATGGAATAAATAACACAAGAAATATAAATGATTTATAAACTTTGATCTATCTACAATATCATATATAGTATAGTCAACATATGTTAGGGTAGAAATTCGTATTATAAAAATCAAGCAAGAGCAGTTTAAAATTTTCATCATAAGCTATCATCGCAGAGGCCGTTGTTACGATATAAATAAATCAACGGTTAAAAATCCGTGTGTTGGCCGAACGTATAGTTAGCACGCGTTAGAAAAAAGAGTTTCTTTGAGGAGGAGGAAAGGGATCGTTAACGTTATCGCCGATCACGGGCATTCGATGATTCTCGATCGACTTTGGAGGACTCGCTGCTCCCTGGACCAGTAATCCACGTCATTCCGGGATGAATGCCTGGCTGGCTCGGGCATTCTTCAAGTAAATTATAGTCTTGAATGGCAGCGCAGTGGGGGGTTGGTTGGCACGCGTACATTGGGGTACACCTGCCCCCCGTAGACATCTGTCCCCTATATTTCCATCGCGAGAGTCAAACCATGGCGTGTGGATTCTCGGCAGTTGTTGTCAAGTTCTTATTAACGACTCGAAACGTTATCGTATCTTTATTCCAAAGATTTCCTGCGTATTTCGTCTAGATACATTTCCAATCGCTCTTTTACGCTGTCGTCATAGAGATCTTCGTACTTTTTATTAGATATCCTGGCATTCACGCGTGTCGATAATTGTGCGAGTGGTCTGTGTCGAAAATCTGAAAGAAATTATTCTTTTATCAGTTTACATTATGATAAAATAGAGCAATTTTGGTAGTATAGCAAAAATAGAATCGTTAGATTCGTGATACATTTAATTTAAAAGGAAACACTGTAGGACTTAGGCCACGTAGGCTTAGGGAATTAATTTTCTAATTATAGAAAGTGTCGAGTATCCGTGCAAATTAAGTTGCTAATGACCAAGGTATCAATGCGACGTAAAACAATGAAACAGGAGAGAAGGAAGACGTATTAAATATGGGAAATGATAAGGTGAAAAGCGCGAAAGGGAATAAAAGTGCAGTCCAAACAATAGTTCCATCCTGCATGCTTGATTAATACAGTGCCATCACTCCTTTCCTCTCGGCGACAATAGAGTCCAACGGACAGCATCTCTGTAGGCAGCCTAACAATCAGCTCTCGTCCTCGTTAATTCAATTTATTCCGACCAGGGGCGTCGATCTCGTGCTCAAATAAGGCTTTCCATATTTTAGCCTGCTACCACGCGCATAACGCGTACAGAGGAAGAGAGAAAGTGGAATAGACGTTCGTGGTGTTCGCGGGGTGTGTCCCATGACGTAGTGGTCTAACCGGCATTGTTCGTGGTTTACCACAAAGGCCTGCAAATGCCAACTTGCAGTGAAAAGCCCGCTACCCTACGCGCCACGTCTAAACAGATGCCGAAATACGATGCCGAAAGATGCTTGTCTGAATCTTCTTTTTGCACCCTGCGCTGTCCGTCCACAGCCTTTTGGGGTGAATCGGGGGTGGTTTCGTTCCTTGATCGACGTCCTCATTGTTCCTACGCGTGGTTTTAATCCTTGGTGTATTCGCAGTAAGATTAATTCGACATAAATCCAGTAAATGGAAAAGGAATTAATTATTCAGGAGTAAAAGAATAACAAATATTTTTATATTTACGGACTTCTGAAAATATTCGAATAGGATCGGATAATTCTTCTTACCTTTGGTTTCAGCCCCTTTTCGAGTGTTCTACTTTATAGGATTTAAAGTAAATCGGATGGTATAAATAAAATAAAAGAATATTCGATTAATCGCGAATAATACCGAGCAATGGAAATATTTTTACATTTATTCGCTACTTCAAATACTCGATCCATTATCTGTAGAAAATGGAGCGTCACGAGTACGTGTCATCATCAATCTTCGATCGAGCATCCATATCGATCAGAGCTTTCCAATTTTCACCGTCAAATCGAACGTTTTCATGGAAACTTTCCTCTTTCTCTGTTCATGTCTACCTTTTAGGGGACAGTCAGTTTGGAGAATTATTCCATCAGATGGGAGTTTCCGCGTCGCAGAGGATCACGGCCATTAAACTTCGGTTAACTGTTCGCCGATCGGTCAAGGTAATTTCACGAATTTTCATGAATTAGGAAAACCCGTCTCCCCTTTCTTCTTCTCCCGCCGCGGTACCCCTGTATGGTTCTGGCCTGCTCTCCACGGGGGAGCACCTCTGTCAGCCACCAGTATGTCACCGTACAGACCAGCGCCCCGGTACAATGAGGGCCCTGAGCGCGATCGATATGTGCACTCGACGGAAACGACCCAACGAAAGGTCGATCAAAGCGAAATCACTGCGCTCGGAAATGCAGCAGCGACGTTTATGGTCTGTAAAAAATTCCGCGTCGAATCTTTGTTTAAACTGTACGAGAGGCTGCCTCGTCGTTGCTATTGTTTAGATTCATCGTGAGGGATTGTTTCTGTTGAATGGAAATTTCTCGTCTCTGTTGAAATTTCTCGGCCAAACAGTGATTTTGCATTCTCATCGAGAGATTTGCATAGACTGTCGACATAAATAATCATGACGATGTTGTATTTAGAAAATTCAGGAACTTGTCGATTATAGGGGTTGCGCGGGAATAATTCTGGAGAATAAATCGGTCTTCCTAATTTCTTATTTTCCATCGTCACGACCCCCACAGCTAGGAAGCAGTTACAGGGTGCAAAGGCCACGGCAAAAACTGATTGAATCCCCCCAAAATCCAACACCTTTACGGAACCTAGCCGTCTGTCGCGCTGTGCACACAGTCATACGTCGTGGACATAATGGTTCCATTGAAGCATTACCATTATTGGCGAGATTTGGGGAAACGATCGAGCGTGGTAACGGATTCGTCGCAGCTTGCAGCTTGTTTGCAAATAGGCCTTGTATACGGAATTATTGATCAACCGGTAAAAGGGTGTCGCGAGACCGCATCCACCGGGAAAACATCTTCCTCCGATACAGTTGTACTATAATAGTCGACAATTAAAAATATTTTCTCATAAATTATACACGCATAGATTAATTCTGAATAAATTTTAAGCGACTGTTCGATTAATTTCTGAATTTAATATCAACTTCATATTTGGTCATCGTGTTATATCGATTTTGAGGAACGTTGAGGTTAACGAACTTGATGAAAAATCGATCGATCAATAGGAAGCACCGTTCCCGAAAACTGATTTCCATCACAAGAAGTAGGTCCTCCATTTTCGGGACACTGCAGCCAAGTGTTACGAAAATAAATAGGCGAATACTGTCATTCGATCAACCGGAGCACAAAGGGTGCAGAGGTTATCAAAATAGCCGGTGTGCTGTTGAACTCGTGATGGAAAAATAACATTTTTCCACTCTTCGCTACACCAGTCCTCCCACCCAACTCGATAATATTTATTCGTACACGAGAATTGCGAGATATCTTTGTCCGCGTTGCAATGGAAATTTTGCGCTCCTATTCTCTTGGAATTACAGAAATCCGCGTGAATTTTGGATCGAAATGACGATTATGCGTAACGTCTGAGAGATTACTACCGGTAAATAGATTAGGGCCGATTTTTTCGATTGTTGCACGATTTCGAGCGCTTCCGAGTCACGTTCGTGGCGTAATCCATCGGATTAGGCGGGTAGGCGTAATTTCTGCCGCAACTTGTGATACATCTGCCCTACAGTGATTCTTACAAAGGACACGTGTCCTGGCACGTGTTCATTCATTCTTGAACAGGACTCCATTCCTGCAAAGTGGCTCGAGTATGCTCGTTTGTAAGACGATAACTGCTTAATCGTCACTGTCTTGTTTGCGGATCAGTTTCCACCCCTTTGTCGAGGATCCTGTCGATGATCTAGCACGTGGTTTATCTACGATCTTCCGTGCATGCAACTGGCCATCAGATGGGTACACTGAAGAATTGTATTTGATTATACACAACGCTACATACACGTGATCAAGGGAAAGCTAATAAATTCAATTTCCGAATATATTTTTACATTAATTAACGATAAAGCACTCGATCTCTAATTCTTTGTATTTAGAATAAATTTCCATTTTAAATTTCAACCTTCTTTCTCGTGAAATTAATTATTTAGCAAACGAATGCTTCGTATGGAGTTGGATATTATTTTAGAATTAATTAGCTTGCTCGTAGTGTGAGGATTTAGGGGTGGAAATTAGCAGGAGCGATGTATCTAGGTAAAATATGATTTATTGATAGAAGATATAAATTCTGTACAATATATATTCCCTGAATCGGTGATTCCACCATCCGATAAGAGCACTGACGGAGACGTATGCTTAAATACGATAACCTAGAAACAAAGGGTGAGATCAAGCGTTCGAGATCAACCTAAGAGCATCGATGACTAGAAAAAAAAAAGGAACGTGACATGTACGTCGTTATGCACGTGTTTGTAATTACGCACGAGGATCGTATCGGGATCCTTGGATAAGACAAGAAGAAGAAATGTATCCTGATACGTTTTCGGAAAGAGTAGATTATCCGTTGATAATCTCCAAAGCCTTGCCACGATTCACCTAACGTTAATCTTAATCCTAGTAATTCGTTGCGAATAGAATGCTCTCTTACAAAGTAAATAACGATCATCTTGCGCACTGGCCTACTCATTTTTACAATCACTCCGTTAATTTCACGCTAATTAATCTTGGATATAGTCTGTTCGACTTTCGTACGATGATATGCAGGTTTTCTTGAAGTGCGATCGAGGAGCTCTTTGGAAGAAAATCATTTATCGAAACAAACTTCTCTCGTTACCGAATTTTTGTAGTCCGTTCTGTGCTATAGTATTCTGCTCTACATTAATAATAAACGTTATACACGAAGAATATTTCAGTTTCGAAAATTTCGTCAGACATGTCCTTCCTCCAAGGAACTCCTCAATTGCGAGCATCGTTGAATTCTCGTTACACGCAAGTCGTAGCTTATGCTATTACGTACTTGTCACTGTAACTTTGGGAGACGTAGAAAAAATTCACTAAAGCATGGAGGATGCTGGATCTATTAAGTACTTTCTATTCTTTGGTCTTCGATTATTAGTCTTCGCGTAGAGACAATTCGATTATACGATACCTGTACCGAAAAATTTGTATCTACATAGTCCCATCGTCTCGATCACTGTTTAACTGGTCGTTAAAGCTCCGCCAATTGTTCACTCGTTACACCAAAATCACTGCTGTGCACGAACAATTTCTCATGTAGTTACTCGTTACAACGTCGGTACAATGGCGGCGATGACTCATGGCTACTCGCGATCACCAGCCAATCTCTATCCCGCAGCTACCCCATTCCTCTACCATCGGAAACCCCCAAAAATTCCTCTGTTAGGTACACACTCGTTCCAACGCGTCATCTTTACCATCATCCTCGTCAATTTTCCACGTACAATCGTAACCACGGCTCTCTTCGATACTCGAGTTCTTCCCAATGAAACATCCGAGTCCGCTACGATCGTTTCTTCGCCTTCCACCGGAAAAGAATATTCTAAAGACACTGATACATGTTGTTGTGTCCCATATGGTGAGGCGCCGGAAGCTGGTGCTGCGCGTGGTACATCCTCTGATCGTAACACGGCTGATACTGCATCGGAGGACTGACACTCTGATCGCTGTAGCAATCGTACTCCTGCCATTCGGGCACGAATCTCTCTTGAGGGTACGGGAACACCGTGTGCGACGGCCCGAGTCGCTTCTGCGCGGCGACGGCGCAACTTCCGGTCGACGAGGTGATCATGTTTCCGTTCTCGCTGATGCTGACCGTCACGTTGCCCACGTTCACCGTGATCTCGCCTGCCTCGGAATTTCCCAGCGTCTGGGACAGCGCCCAGATGTAGTTGTGGGCGAATCTGAGGGTCTCGATTTTCGTCAGCTTCGTGTCTTCCGGAAAGGTCGGCAAGGCCATCCGAAGACGTTCCAGGGCATCGTTGAGCGTGTGCATCCTGTGTCTCTCGCGATCGTTCGCCTTTATTCGACGGTTCCTTTTCAGCCTCAGCACCTGCGGGCGAATCAATGCTTTCGTGTGATCATTTAACTTCCTGTCTCTTTCCGCAGGCTTCTTTAAGGATCAAAGAGGTTCGTTGGATCGGTTGAGTCGGTGGAGGGAGGTTCTTTGAGATGGTGGCTCGGGGTGGTAAATGGAGATTGACGGTTACCTGTGTGGGGCTCTTGCAACGCGTGTTTCGAGTCTTCTTGCGCTTTTCTTCTTTCGCTGGCGGATATAGGGTGTCGGATTGGACCTCGTGTTTCGGGGACTCGAAGCTGACGTCGAAACCGGAATCGGACGAACTCGAGAGCTCGTCGAAGCCCCCCTCGCTGCAGAACGAGTACTCCGAGGACATGCTGCACGATTTCCTAAGGAAAACACGTTACTTTTACGGAATATTTGGAAATTCGCGAGGTCCCCTGTCTTTGAAATGTTTGATGCGTGTAAAGTGCTAGGTTTGATAAAAATGATCACTCAATTAGGTTTACAAATTTCGAAATAGTTACTGATTAAATATCTCATTGTGTCTGCTCGATCATTCCAAGTTACCTTTAGAATTCGTTTTATTTTTCTATCCTTCGAATATTTATACGGATGAATAGTTTACTTGGTAGTTCCGAATCAATTTCACCAATCCACCGAATTTTCAGTATATCTTCAGCTATCTCCATGGATGATATTTCTGAACGTTCGATAGGAGACTCAATGAAATATCGAAAATGCGTGGTTCGCGAGAATTATCTTACCTGATAAACTCGTCAGCTCAGTGAAGCGATCCTCGACGAAGTTATCACCCGAATTGGTCACCTCATAAACTTCTAATTTTTCTACACGATGCACCGATGTTACGGAGAAATTTTTGTCACGACATAGCCGAGCATTCGAAGAGTGGAAAAGGAAATAAGAAACGAGGACTGCTCTAGGCGGGGTACAATTTGGTACTGTGAAAGTGGCATGGGGCTCTTAGAGCATATATACCGTCCCGGGGGTATTTTGCCCCCTCCATAAGGGCGGTCCGTCGTCTATGGGGCACCGTACCAAGAGTTCACCCCATAATCACGACGCAGGGGCACCTAACGTTCTCCCCACCACTCTCTTTGTATGCACTAGACGCGTGCCATGGCGATGTAGTCGTCTAGTTTAGGAGATTAGAGGTTTTTAGGGCGATTACACTTCTTCCTGGATCTCATGCGAGGACGATTACGAAGTTTCGTGGTTGTGTTATTAAAATCTCCATCGCGAGGGTTTCCTAATCCTGTTTCGTGTTTGTGTATACAGAAATTGTTTCTCTACTTCGTATACTATATACAGTAGCTTTTCCGTGATTCACGCGTGGTTCGTACTTAATTCGATTAATATTTTCTATTCCATATTATAGTTTGTTATTTGTTGTTATTGGCTTTTTGACTGTTTCATCGCGAACTTTATTGATTTCCGTGTCCCAGATAAGAGGCGATAATTTTTACGAGATAAATGTTGTTTAGATAATATTCTATAATTTCTAAGTATACGAATTATTTCTTTCCACTAGCGAAAAATTTAATTTCCATTTTTTTAATATTTCTTCTACTTAACAAATTGCGATTTAATATCGTTCGTTCCTCCAATCTGTTCATAACCACGTTAACTTCAGTGTAGAGTGGGACGTCAACACGAAGGCGCGTTCGGTATAGCACAGTGAAATTGGCACAGCACAATTAATCAATATTCCTTACCTGGTTTATTGCACGGAAGAAAGCGAAATCCAATTAGCCTTTGCGTCGCTGTTGACTTTCACTGAAATTTTCGACTTTGGAACGTCGTTGCGCGGTGTCCAAGGATGTATGGTTGAAAATAAGTGCACGATAATCTAATAAAACCCACCACGGCCATCTGTCACATTTGCTAATCAGCTGATAATGCTCGGACATCACTATAGAAACGAATAGGTAGATCACCTCCAATAGGCAAGCCTCTAATCGATCGCTAATAGCCATCGTTCCTTTCCCCATAAATTAAACAACGTGGTTCCCGAAAACTAATAATCCGTATTTATTTCCACACTCGTATTTCATTATTATATCATCGCAACGCTCATTGCACACGCGTATTTCATTTCAATGCCAATCTCGAAGCGACGATACGAATGTCTTGTCTCTTGGAAAATCCACTATAATTTTTCACTCTTATCGAAACTTTGACGTGTCATGGCTACCTGTTTCAATCACGGAACGTTCTCTGGTAATATTGGTAATTGCACGAGGGTACACACAGTTTCGTAGCTCCCACGAAATATCAGTGTGCAGAGGGATCACCGGTAGCGCGATAGGAAGAAGCGTTGCGCAATCGGCGGGTATTCGCCGTATCTTTTCGTTTTAATCGTACGCGATCGGGACAGTAACGTCTATTTTCTGGCACGAAGAACTGCACGGAGTGATAGATCGTTTCGCGAGGGAAGGAAAAATATCGGGATCGCGTGTGACGTGTTTGCATAACGATTTCTTATCGAAGTATTCGCGAATCGGTAGCGAGCCTGTCGATAGTTCATCGAACGAACACTGTCAGATTTTCGTTCCGAGAGAAATCGGTGTGCACGTAAAACTTGGAAATTGGTGAAAATTTTTGTACTAAAATTTTTGAAACGATCGGAATTATTACCATGAAATTTTTTAGTTTCTACTCTCCTATTATTCGCAATTATTCCAAATTAACGCGTGCAATCGGTATCGAATGAAAACATAATTATGTACGCACATTACTCTTCTACTTTAAATGAAAAATTTATATTGGGACAATTCCCGTTGAATTTTCTAAAAAATTTTTATACTGAAATTCTTGAAACAATCGGAATTATTACCATGAAATTTTTTACTTTCTATTCTCCTATTATTCGCAATTATTCAAGATTAACGCGTGCAATCGGTACCGAATGAAAATATAATTATGTACACACATTACTCTTCTACTTTAAATGAAAAATTTATATTGGAGCAATTCCCGTTCAATTTTCTGAAAAATTACAGTCAACTTGGGCTGATTATTGGGTAGGTGTTAGAAAAGTCATTTACATTTTGTCAGATTAAGTTTAACTATAATTTCGTAATCAGGTAGCCAAATATACGTCTTATCGGATGTAATAAAATCATAATGATACTTCGTGCACGGAATTTATTAAAAAGTAAAATCTCGCCTAATTTTTGTATTCTCGGTTTGTATGCTTCGTAATTAAAAGCAGGCATTACATTATAGCCATTCGAATTTCTCGAGGAAACGATTGTTCGAAGTGAAACTCGAACCCATAACCAACTTGGAAGAGCCTTCTTTCCTCTTAGAGCGATAACAGTTTCTCTTCTGTCGATCTTTAGCTGATGCACGATAACAGTTTAGAACACGCGAGTACAGTAATTGCACCGACCGTCAGCTGCCCGCTTTTTGCCTTCAATTTCTCCCGTACCGTAAACGGAAGACGAATAATGATGCGTTTAATGAACAAGAATTATGAAACTGTTGTACCGTAACATCTACATAATTGCATTATTTTTGACCGCCAATCTTTCCTACGTATCCACCATTTCCTAGGAATTCTCTTCCTGGCTTCGTATCTTCCATCGGTTTCATCAACTTTTATATCTGCATTATATATTCTTCCACATTATTTCTCCTCCAAATTGGATTAAATTTTTCAAAACTCGATTCCATCGAGGAATTTGATTTTTCGTCTTAGGTAGGAAAAATTGGCTGAAAAATTAGGAAATTTTCACTTATTGATTTTATGTGTATAGATGCATTGAATATTGCACGAGCTTTATCCGTGTTATAGAAAAATATTATAGTAAATAATAGTATTCGATGCAATTTTTTTACGGGAATAGCGTTCTATAGTCAAAGTAGATTTATCATTAATTATATAGGAAAAATTGGCTGAAAAATTAGGAAATTTTCACTTATTGATTTTGGGTATAGATGTATTGAATATTGCACAAACCTTATCCGTGTTATAGAATAATATTATAATAAATAATAATATTCGATGCAATTTTTTAACGGGAATAACGTTCTATAATCAAAGTAGACTTATTATTAATTATACTATAGTCGTTGGTAACAAGGTTCGACCCCCCGGAGATAAAATATACAATACCGAGTCGATCGATTTCGAGTGCAGATTGTGAGTGCAATTGATGACACCTAATTTGCATGTCACGCTTTGATACGATTCGATCGAGTCTATTGAACTGACACTAAACGAAACCCGTGTATAATACCACTTCTTTTCGCACCTCATTTGCATTTAAGATGCTCATCAAAATCGTTGATTATGCGGCATAGTGCAAGAGCCTCGATCTCGGATAAATTTCCATCCCCTAAACATTCTTCGCCATAGAAAAATCACGCACCAATGAATGTCTAGCGATTAACGAACAAGTATCAGTGATCGATAAACGATAATACAAAAACAGGGAAAGTTCGTGATCCAAGTGGTAAAGAAGATAATTAAATAGGTTTATCACGGTGTGATGGATTTCGCGAGTTTGAGCGTTTAAGAGATTTTCGTTTAACGTCTCGAGCGAAGCCTTTACTGCCGAGAAAGTAAACGATTTACGATCGATCGGTTTGCAAAGAACATGAACAAGCGAAAGTGGATTTTTGATAAATGTACTCTTAATAGCGGAGAAATTGACACGCCGTGAAATTGCACTTTATTTCCGAAATCGAAGTATCCGCTACGCCGCCATTTTTATGCTTAGCTTAAAACGCGTATCAGTCTTAAAAACCTCGAATTTCACTTATGCTATTGAACAGCCTGAGCAAATAATCGCGCAGTTCCTTTTTAAATTGCAAGATAGAGAAATGAATAATCGTATCACTGTCAAACGTTCTTTCAAGTAAAAGAAAATATAGATAAATAAATAAAAATAAAATTACGCTAGCAAGGAGAGACTGGAAAGAGGATATATTAATTTGTATAAAAGCAGCTAGAATCGAGCGTCTCTGCGAGGCTCGTTCTTTAAACGACCGTCGACCCTCCAAGTGTCAACCCTCCGCCGCAAAAAGGGCCTCGATCAACCCTTTTCACACTTTGAAAATTCGTGCCGTTTCGCCGATAAAAGGACGCCGTGAAATCGACGCCGTGTCAGACACATGTTCGATCGGGCCACGGAAATATTGGGAATTACACGAGAGATTTGCTGCACGGTGCGTGCAGAATCGAAAATCAAATAAAAAGGGAAAGGGGCGTGAGGGCATGCGATGTACGAAAGTATCGGCCGCGAAAAAAGGGTTTGAGGAAGGCTGCTGAGGCGATCCGCTCTAATTGGATAATTTATCGGCCACGTCAATAAATAACGTTTCTCTGGCCGATCGTGAAAACGTCCTGTCACGGATCGTTCTCCTACATCGTACCATTCCAGTAATTTCGACGAATGTACGTGTAGCTTTTTGCCATTCAATTTCTCCAACATATGCTTGGGTGGAGTTCGCTGTAAAACGAATATTAGAATTTGAATAATTATAAAAGTAATACTTACATTATTAATTATTGAAAATCAAAGAAGAAAAACGCGTGATTAAAAATCGAAATCATTCTACATTTAGAAAAAAATCACTGTCTTTGGAATATTTTTGAAAATATGGCGAAAATCGAGATTTTCCGTTTATTCGTCTCATAGAAAGATTAAAACCACGTTAATCTGTTCTTTTTCTCAGCTTCGCTGCCATTTTATCTCATTAGCTTTTCGCATAAACGGATCAAATTTGTAAAGAAAAAAGAAAATGTATACCACGATTAATTTTCTCCTACTTTATCAGAGAAAATGGTTCAGAAGAACCTGCAACTTGGAACTTTCCAACTTCGCAAGGTAGTTAGAAAATTTGCAACATTTCATTAATCGTAAGGAAGGTTGATTTATGGGGTGTGCTATTATTGCATCGTATCATGGATACTCGTCGTTACGATCAATCGATCGATCTTTAAGTTCGAAATGAACTCTCGAATCGTAAAATCGACATTTTCGAGGTTGCTAGGTGGAAAAGTCTGAAAGAAGGTAACGACAAGTCCCGCGATAATAGAGTCGATCGCCTTAAAAGGTGCTGGCTGTAAAAGGTGTGCGTCGTGAGAAGTGGGTTAACTAACTGGCAACACCCATGTTTCATATAGTTCACGGGAGTTTTCCCAGACCTGTAACGAGCTCCGATGGAAAGAAGGAGAGAAGATCGTGGCCGATGCTTGTGCAAGCCACGTTTTATCCCACGACTTTCTTCCTCTTACGACAATACCGTCGCCTATGAACAGGCAGACGCTTGCGTGGTTGTCATTGTCTTACACGCGATGCAATTGCGTTACGACAATCGCGGGGCAAAGAATTATGTAACGAGGAATTACTTTGGCGGAAGTCTATCAAAAATCCTCAACCACGCGATATTCTTTTTCAAATAAAAATTCCATTCAGTTCCTTCAATACGTAATAAATTAATAGAAATATCTAGGCTAACTACTCGGGTTTAATATCTTCTGTTCATCTACATTTCATATTTATTTATACTTCATATTTTTCATTAATTTATATCTCCCAACGTTTCGTATACTTTGAATTCTTCATTTACCTAATTATCGGTATAACTTTGCTTTATTTATACAATTTTCTTTGTTCATTCGTCACGGACAATGACGCGAGGGAACAAATTGCATGTCGTCCAAGTTTCCAATAGGTTCCAAAGGTGCAGCTAGTAAAAGTATGAGAATGTCTCGACCTTCAGCGTTGGCGCCTGTTATTCGCCACCACGCGATTGCTACGTATTTCTGCCAGGGATAAAAATCGGGGAGTAGGTTCGTGGAAGCGATCCGTGTATTCCAGGAATCGAAGATTCGTTGCCGCGAACCGGCGTCTTTCGTCGAAAATCATCGTCGATCGCCGGAAGCGATGAAAATCGTTGCACCAAAAGAGGGGAAACAGTCTGTCCGACTTTTCGAAGTCGATACTTTATCGTCAGTGGTAGAGCTGTTCGCCTCGGCCTTTGGTAACTGTACACGTCCCCTTCTCGTCTTTCCAGCAACGTCCTTCTTCAGCCACCTCGGTCTCCTCTCTCTTCACCATGCACGGCCTCCTTCTCGCTACTTCTCGCTATCCTGTTTGCACGACCTTTACACCAGTCGCGAATCCTTGTTCGAACAGCCGATCTTAAATTGTAGCGATTCCTAGCAACTCGAAAACAAGTCGTGGAACATTATCATTTTGGTACAGGTATCTACAGTTCGTGGAAGGAAGTTTCATAGCTTTTTATAATTATAAATTCCTTGTATGATTTTGTAGACGACTATTTCTTACTTGGTAATAGGAAAATCGGAATGGAAATTGCAATTAACGCTTTTCCAAATTTTGAGAAATTTTATTTCCAATTCGTTGTTACCTTCAGTTCTTTCAGTTCAGATTTCAGTTGAGAAGTATCTAGGAGTAGTCCTGCGGTATAAATATATTTGAACAGTATTATATATAATATTTTATATTTCCTGTATATAATAATATATTATATAGATAATTCCTAATACCAAGGAATTTCTGCCATTTTTTGTTCGAGGTTTCCAGAAGAGTACCTACTCATGCACTATAAATGTATCCAGATAATATTCCGTAATATCATATATAATATAATATTATACATAATTCTTCAATTTCTCTTCTCTTTGCTAGAAAATTCCCGTAACACGCGTACACAAATCATCATCTGCGGACATCTGCGCCTGCGTCATAAGCGAATTGAACAAGTAAACGGATAAATAATTTTTCTCTCGGAGGTTGAATTATTTTCAAAAAATTAAATAAGTAAATCCACTCGGTGCTGTACAATACAGACACTTCTGATACACCGACACGCCTCTCCATTCGTGTCTACGTAACTCAACGAAGACTCGCACCCAAACTCGTAAACTATTAGTAAGCACAGCTTAGATCCTGTAAGCACTTTATTCAAGCATGCACGTTGCACAAATAATATGAAATCGCGTATGCAGTGCTAACAATAATAAAAAAGTAACAGTATGCATTTATATAGCGTGTAACTAAACGGATGTGGCGTGACAATGTGACGTTAACTGTTCTGCCTGGATCCCGGGACTGGACTAAGCGACCATAGGAAGGTCCTGCGGAACCAACGACCTCAGCCTCGAGGAAAACCCACGCGAGTGTTTCCAGATGTACAGAACATAGGCTCGCAGAGTTTAAGCCTGTATCGCATCGTTGATTCCAGCAGAAACTGAAAAACGAGGACGTTCAGAGGCGAGATCTCGTCCACGCATCTTCTCGGGAGTTCCTTCGTAGTTCCTCTCACTTTCTCGCGTTCCCCGTCGGTTCTTCTCGCGAGATCACCCATGGGTGCCCATTTTTCCGCGTCCTTTGGAGCCCGGCCGGCCGGCGAGGGGCTGAAAAAGGAAGGCAGAGGGGAAAAGAATGGCTGCACGGCCCCACGGAGGTCGAACTCCTCTATAGCCTACGCCCGTTGCGTGCTCGCCTGCGTATCCTGGACGCGGGACCTTTTGAACCGGCTGGATGAGAAAGCCGCGGGATGGAACGAGGCGGGCGCGAATGCGCTCGTCGCCGCGCGCGGTCACGCTTGTCGCGCGCGCACGTGTGCGGTTACGAGCGTGCACGCTCCACGGTGTGCATACGCGGTGCATCGTGTTGCGTCGAGCTCTGGTTCTTTCTTCCTCGACACAGTTCGCGTAACTATGACCGTGGGGTGTAATGGAAGAGTTGTTGAAGATGGGCTCGAGTGTATTTGGAAGCGGAGACACGAAGGTAGTGTTCTCGTAGTCTAGTCTATTCTTTACGTCTCATTCTATATTGTATCAGGAATTATTTAATGAAAATCCGCCCGAAATTCATGAATTTCTTTTCCAAGTATCGGTAAAAAATTTCAGAATATTTTCCCAATTATCGGCGAAAAATTCCAGAATAGTTTTCCAATTATGGGTGAAAAATTCTCAATTTTTTAAAAGTTAAAATCGGTCTGAAATTCCCAAATTGTTTTTCCAAATATTGGTACGAAGTCCCAGAATATTTTTCCAAAATTCCAGAATTATTATTCCAGAAAGCAGTAAAAATATTTCCGAAGCTTTCTCCCAAAAATCGGTGGAAGTTTATCAACGACTGAAAGTAGCGTAGTTGCATTACATTTCGCGTGGAGTCATAAAAATTTCATAACCCGTTGAACGTCGTGTTTTGTCAGTATTACTGTAAACTCACCTATCGCACGAAGTAAAAGTAACATCTAAAGCAAATGGAAATACAAGGCGAAATCGGATTCCGCTTCCGCGGCAGCTTAATTGATTTCATTTTTGCGAACATCGCATGACCCAAGAAAACACGCATGAATTTGAAGGAATAACAGTTTTACGCTCCACAGCCCCTGCACGTTCCAATGGCTCTGAGAAATAGCTGCGGGTAATCGCGGCGGCATCTAAACGCGATTAATTCGAACCGCCAATACAGACACTGTCTGACAAAAAGTATGAAAGAAATTAATCATTCGCGAATTTTGATATACCCTTTACTTCCTGAGATACTCGTATTAAGATTGAAAGCAGGATGAAGAGATAGCATCTTATACATAAATAACCAATAAGTCTTTTCCCCTTTATCTCTCGTGTAGTCCCCATTTTCAATTTCATCCCACGTATCTCACAACCTAAAACACGCTCAAAAATTTGGTAATTATCCCTTTCTCTTTCTAAACCTGTCTCCATATAAACGATGGGTGTCTAAATTTAAATTCGCCAATTTCCAATTTTATACGCAAAATGGTAAATAAGAATGAACGAAACAATGTCAAACTAATTCCATTTGCAGTTGATGTCTTCATGATAAAGGAAATTATAAATTAATAAATTCTAGGTTACTTAAATATATTAATTATACATTTTACAATTTTTCTTTTCTTGCTCATGAACCATGGTTAGCGTTAGGTATATTTTGCGTGGCTGGAAGCAACTCGTCTTCTTTCAATGTGTCTCAGGGAAGCTAAAAGTTTGGACACCCTGGTCTAAATAAAATCAACGACGTCGAAGCTTAAAGCTTCTTTATACGTATCCCCTGGAACCTCCGCATAGCAGCGAGTCCGTCTGACACCTGGAACTACGTTCCACCTATTTATACACATCCGCAGCGGAAAAATTACGACTAGCTTTATCTCCGAGCAATTACACTCCGCTTCCATTTGGCTTATCATTGGGCTGCGCCGTTTCGCGAGGGAAGCTCGGCGGCGCAGGCCTCATTATCCGAGCGCGGAGGCTGAAATCTTCCAGGAACGCGTGTCTTCCTCGTTTTACCGGTCTTGCCCTTATCGACGATCGAGGAGGAGTACGCTGCGAGACGTTGGCCGCGAAACGACGATAAACGGCTCGCGCTGAATTGCCGGTTACGCGGTTATTATCGAGCGGGTGCACGCGTCGTCGTCCCTCAGGATGCCAGGAAGCCTCTACGTGGAAGCACGCGGCCGGTCTGGCTTCCGTAAGTGTGTCGCCCGCCACTTCCGGCGTGGACGCGTCCAGGTTGCAGCTCGCGTCCGCTCGTTCCGGCAAAACGCGGACCGATTACGCGCGAATTAGACGAGGAAAAGAAGCCAGCCACGCGGAGTAGCCGGGTGAACGCGAGGTCGATACACCTTGGTGCACGATGATTCCAGGTGACACGTACCCGCTCGCCGAGCTACGTCGTCGTTGCTCGTTGTTCTCCTTTCTCTATGAGGATCACGTCCAGATCGGTTGCGTGCGTTTCGAAAAGTGGGCAGGGTGGCGAGCACGCGGGCAAAAATGACGCTGAGATGGAGCAGAGGGAAACGGAGGATCACGCGGTGATTACCATCCCTCGTGACAGGCTGATCCCACTGATCCTTTCCTCTAGTTCCGACGTTTGAACTTTCTAATGTCGAGCGGTGAAAAACGCCGCGTTAAGAGAATTAAACGCGAATCGGCTTTCTTTTTCCCCTCGGACCAGGCTACATACTTGGCTTTTTGCTGAGACAGGGTGGAAGGGATTATGCAATTACGCAAAGAGGCACTTCGATGAACTCGTTCCGAAGTTGTCCGCTGTCGGTGAAAGCGGCGAATGAAATTAATTGGAAACTTTAATGGGCAATGGTACGCGATCAATTTTCTCGATTTATCGCTGTTACGGTTTCTATCGCGCGCCGATACGTGTGACGATTTTTTAATGGACTTGCAAAATTAATGTACGGGTTTAAGGACCCTAAATAGGTGGAGAGTATACGATAAGTGTCCAACGATATTACAATAAGATGTTCAACAGCCATGGTTCGTTCCATATATTTTTCTACCAACGATTCCTATTTCTTCTACTTTCCAAAGTATATTCTCCACGATTGCAGAATTCGAGTTGAAAACGATCTTCTTCGATGAGTTTTTAATTAATAACGAGAGACCAGTGAGACGCGTTGTTTAATACAACTCGGATCCACGTTTTAATACGCGAATAATTTATCGGATTTGTAAAAGGAAATCGCAGACGAGGAAATATTTGCTCTAGAGTCGTTATTTTCATACGAACCCTTCGGTTAGCAGATTTTCCCAGGAAATTTTTCCCTCTTCCCGCTAAACGATGTCACCTTGTATAAAAATTTCCATTCGTTACAGCCGATCCTTCCGCGCCGCATCCTTCACGCACGATCTCGGCCATGATGGAACCACGAAAGAGACTCACCTGGCACGTCGAGGCACAAAAGAATCAAAAAGGTTCGCCCCCCTTTCGCTCGCAGTTACCGGGCACGGACTGTAGTCTCTCCTTCGGCGAGCTGTTTCTCTCTCTCCATTCCTTCCACTCCCATAGCAGAGGCCGCATACCTCCTTAGGATGCAGTGTAGACCTGTCCATTGGCTGGCAGACATCGGTTCTTTTTCGAAACGACGACGACGACGACTCATGAAACCGAGAGGATAGAGGAATACGAGTCGCGTTAGCCCACACTCGTGCCCCGATGCGTCATGAGGTACGGTGTATACGTGATCGTTCTTCCATGAACATTTTCTCCGAGTGATCAGAGAAACGGAAATACACGTGGAGTGACGATGAGTTGATACGGTGCTGCGAGGAAGAAGGATCTTGGACCGACTTTATGAGGTAAGGTCCTTGGCGGACGGAATTTCTTCTTTGCTACGATCGCGAGTGATTGATCGAGTTTCGAACGTGGTTGACGTGCAGCAAGTCCGGCTGCCACTGTAATTTAATTATTCTTCGTGGTACATTGTTCGCCGATCGGTTACAAGTCGCGGTACGAGTCGTTTAGTGTCGTTAATAACGCGAATCGAGCGTGTGGACGTCCGAAAGGGAATACCGAGGCTGGGACGTATCTTCCATTGAAATTCATTGACGTCTCGAGCACGTCCCGGTTTCCTGTTTTCGTTTTGGTCACGTGCTACTACAAAGCAGCATCTCGAAACGCGCTTCCCTCCATGGAATACGTTTTAGATCGGCTATGCGACCGAGTGAGGTTATAAATACGAATGCTGCCGAAGTAAAGGCCAATTGCATAAGGTAACTCTATATGTGACTCGATCTCGTTGGTATTTCCTTGACCTTTTTATCGAACGACGCCTGCAAATGTTCATCGTGGAAGCGGCGTTTAAATCTCGCGTTAATTAATGTCTCATGGGAGTCGGTGGAAATGAAAAGCCGCGACCAATCGGTCCTGTTCAGCGGAATGAACGCGTACGCGTGTATATTCGTTAAGGACACTCGGGTTTTTGCGCATTCCTCGCTCGGGAAATAACAGCGTAGTGACAAACTATGCCGAACTATCGTCATCGTTTTCGCCAGTCCGAGGGAAACCAGTCTGACCGGCGGGTGCACTGGTCGAAGTCGTGGTTTCAAGGAACCGGTGTCAAGTTCGTGGAGCAGGAAAAGCTGCGACGTTCTCGCACGCTGGAGATTAATCGGCAAATTTCCCAGCCGGAATCAAGGTCCTTTTACAGTCTTTCCAACGATCGATAGCTTTCTCGGACTTGCGTAGAGGAGGAGAAGGCATGCAAGTTGGGCCTCTCAGCCACCTTGGAATCCCTATCTCTCACGCGAACTCTGCCAACCGACACACGCGTTACGCAAATATTTGCGCGCTCTTAAACTTCTTCCCGTTTCTCCAGAAAGTTCATCGCAACGCGACAAACCGTCCATGCGAACCGCAAACTCTTCCCTCTGCCAAGGACCCTGAAATTATCTCTCGAATTCCACGACGCGACTCACTGTATACCTACCGCCCGGTCCAAGGCGACTGCCATCATCTATCCGCGAAAAACAGGCCCGAGCGACGCGTCTGCGAGGTCTGCATCCTGTTACCTGGATCAGTGGCCACGATGATAAGAAAAATCCGAAGCCGGATGAGAATGAAGCGCGTGGCAGGAACCATCCGGTACCACTTTTCTTAGTCATTCATCCTGGCATCACCTGGTCACACAGTGTCAGGATTCCAGGCGCGTAACGTAATGGCGTGGATCGTAGAGGGGGCTTCCATAACGGTTTTTTTTCCTCCTCGCTCCGGCTGCTCCGTCTTCCTCTCGCTTTTCTGGCCTGAGAGTTCCCTCCTCTCCTTTCGAGGCGATTAACGAGTCTAGGACGTCGGGACTCGTACGACCAGCACGGAACAGTTAACCGCGCGTACTCGTTTGCTTTTCGTGCGGTCGAAGAGAAAATCGGTATCGCGGATGCCTGCGTGCCTGGCTGGCACACTCTGCGGCTAAAGAGATCCGGTCCTACGCCAATGCCGCCAGCCTCAACGCCGCCATGACGGCCCGCGAAATTTCATAAGGGACGCGTTTCGAAATACGCGCTGTCCGGTATCCAGAAACGATTACGAATCGCGAGTGCTTGGCAAGCGGGTTTACGGTTGCATCTGGGTCAACGGACCGGGAATGTAGGTAACTTATTTGCGGAGGAATTCTCTGGGAAATTCGCGGTAAAGGCGAGAACGTGCAAGGTACGCAATACGCCGTCGTGCCGGCTGTGGACTTTGCTAATTTCTGCATTGTCGGGGATGTACAGGGTGCTTCAGAGATCGCAGCGCGTGAAATTCAACCGTTCTCGCTCGAAGATAGATCGACTCCAAGCTTTTCTTGCATTTTTCAGATAGCTTTTGAATGGACGTGTAGAATTGTTGCTCAAGCTTCGAGGTATTGAAACAAATGGTGACCAAGAGTCGTCGCTCGAGAATAAAGGGTTACGAGAGACCGGGTAAACGTTTGTTCAGGATTCAAGGTTTCTGGAAGCCTGGTTTCGTTGGTGTACCGATGTCACCGTGTTTTGTCTGCGGTCAGTTCTTGAAGTCGAATTAAAAATTTGTTTCACGGGAGATAGTATGACGTCAGGTGTATTTTCTGCGTGCTGCGAACGAGGTGACGCTATGAATGTCAAGTGTCGCTTCTGAGATCAAGTTATGCGGATAATACTTTTCAAACTATCGCCAAGTCGGTGTTGACGTTTATTTTGAAACAGCCTGTAACCAGTACATCTTGTTTGTACTGTTGCTAACGAAGCTGTGTCACGAATAATCATAAAATAATTCCTAAGTGATTACGAAGTTGTTATTAATATTTATTTCGAAGCAACGTTTCTGGAATCGATTTTTAGATGATCACAAAGTCGTTGATGATTTTTCTTTTGAGCCAACCTGTATAAAAATTGTCACCTGTTACTCGTGTTATCGCAAACAAGGCTCGACGACGTGCGCAAGTTTACCATTTCGAAATCGATCTAAATGGAAACCAATTAAACGGAAACCAATTTCGAAACGATCATGAAATCGTTCCCGTTCGATATCTCGTTTCGAAACGACTTGCTCGAAATTGAGGCTCTTCTGCACGCTTTGTTACAAGCGAGGATGTTCTCTTCCATCGACCCAAATGCACCAAAATTTCCAAACAATCGTTACCCAATCGTTAACGTTAATTCCGAACCAGCTTGTATAAACAACGAAGTTTTTAATTCGCGTTGTTGCGATCGAAGCAACGCAACGAGCGCCGAATTATCTTTTCCGCGATCGATCTCGAATGGGAAATAATTTATCGAACGACCGACTAATGCATTCGAGTTTCACCGCCGGGTTTCGAGTACGCGCACTCGAACGAGCACCTGGTCCGGAAGAAAAATAATACCGTGACACATTTTGCCGCGTGTTACTTCAGCGAATTCTATCGCGTCGCATCACGGTTGCACGGCAATTTCATCGTGACGGGTTTTATTCTCCGGGAAACGGGTTGCGGAAGCGGACGCAACCCGGCGCAAAGGAGAAAAGCTTTCCATCAGATAGCGCGGAAATTAATTCCTGCGCGGAGCGTCGCGGCGCGTAATAAATGGCGAAATACGTTTAGCCGGTGACGAAACCGGTTTCCTTGTTGATCGAACAACAGCCTATGAAATCGAACTTAATTTAACGTTATTATTCGCTGCTGTATCGATTATACAATGTCGTGATTATGCGCTTAAGACGGTGGACTATTCGTGAAGAATCGTTCTAGCCAAGAGTAGCGATTAACTCGTTTCACCTTTCTTTTTCGTCCGAATTAATTTCTCGTTGGAAACTTCGCTGTGAAAGAACGGAGTAGATGCAATTCTCGTTGTCAAGCAGTTTGGTTCATCATTCAATTTCGGGGTACCATTTCAACCTTGATTGCCGGTAACTGCCGTTTTATTTAGAGATAAGACGTCTCTGCGTTCAACGACTCCGACCCAAATAACGAAATGGCATTAATAATATCAAAGTGCACGTACACGTGGACTTATTTACGTATTTGGAGAATTGGTTTAATAAAAATGTCACCACGGAGGAGCAAAATTTCCCCCTGCGGTATGTATCGGCGCTCCGTCGATAAAACAGCGAGGCGGTCTTTCTGCCACCCGTTTAAACGGTGCAATTTGGTCGTTTGAAATTGATTGAAGATAACGACCACTTTTATTTCGAAATTAGGGCGCCCAGAATGCTTTTCATCTCGTTACCTCGCGCACATTTTCAATCACCGTGACTCGCATACCGACGCACGACCAGTTAAACTTTGAACAGCAAATTGCATGTACCGCGACAGTTACCATCAAGTAATTCATAAGAGATACAAGACAGCGTCACGAACTCCACTTTGTTCGACGTTACGGATAATGGCAACTGTTATCGTCTATTATTAAATAGAGCGTGTCGATATTTCTGTTCGAGTAATTTTATGTCATCATTAGCCGGTCGCGATGTTATTCACCTTTGGTTCCTTCATACTGGTTCCATAACTTTGAATAATTCGCTCGCACGCGAAACGCACGGGATTCTGGCAGCGAAGAATTACGCGTGGCAAGAATGTCGCGGCTCGTGATCGTTCGGCGCGCAATGGTGAATAATGGCAAAGTTCCGTTTACCATTATTTCTGCCGGCACTCTGTGCCGTATTTTATGCTTCGTTCATGGTGAATCGTGGAAGCGGGATCCGTGAATTTCTTCCTGGTTCGCGATTCAATCCATCGCTTAATCTAGCAGTATCGCTTTACGTTTGGCCGCTGATAATTGCCATTCTGCTGTTAGGTTTCTTGCTTCGGGCCCGGGCATCCGCGTACACACCGAAGGGTACACTGTCCGTCATGGGTTTTAACGCTTCATGCTTTTCCGCGTTGCACGTCTTCGCGATAGAAATCCTGCCCGCGTCGAAACACCTAGAGTATGGTTGTTATTGCGGATTCTATTTAAGCGGCTTACGTAGACTTTCTTGAATGTCTCGTTGACGATTCGTCTTCAATGGCTTTTTGCATCCATCCTTGGGAACTTGGTGGAAAGTACGTAAATATTACTCCACGGCGTTTCTATAGGTATTCTCTTGCTTTCTATAGCTATTCTCTTGGTATTAACCATTCGCAGATAAATGGCGTAATGCGCGCTGTGTAATACTTTTACTGATTATTACTAGGTCGAATGTGGCGCAGTGTGCATCGCAGCGGGAAATTAATTTCATTATTTTCATTATCGCTATAGGTATTTTTCTATTTGAAAAATATTTGTCGTTGGTAATTTTCGAATTTTCAGTGATCAGGTTTTTCATATATTTCATGATTCGTGTCTCGGTGAGAAAAGGAGGTTAGATGTGAGCCAGATTTGTAGTAATTCTGGTATCGTCGTGGTTGTTTGCAGACAGTCGAAGTGGATGTTGGAATCGTGAGAACTGGTATTCCTAACAAATTTCCTGCGCTCTTACAGAATCTCTGGTAGCTTCACATGATTAATAATTAGGTTGGCCGAAGACAATACTTGATAACAACCTTCTGAACACGGAAGTCAACCAGTGGCACGAAGTCACCGGAAAATCGCTAGACTACTGTCCTCCGCAGTGGCTGCTCGTTCCCCTTCGCAGGACGATCGTTTCCCACGTATTACTTTCGAAACAAACCTCATTGAAAGTTCTACAAACGTATAATCCAGTCTCGATATTACGCAACGATAAGTCCGGCTCGATAAGTAACGATTAAACCTTAATCAAGATCAATTAATAGGTTTGATCTCACAGGTGTCTCAAATGCTTCGTTAAGTTGCAGTCGGACGCGAAAGTCTTAGAGTCCACGTATCCATCGAGATGCTTAAAAAATTAAATATTTACGATGAAGCGAAATTTCAGAAACAATAATTGTGTTTATTGCTAAAGAAAAATATCCCAAGATTCTATCAACAAAATTAGAAAATAATTCAATTATATAATACCATATTTAAACTCTGCATCCACTAATCTGTAGATTCAGACCGTGGCGGCGCTAGTGTGTTCAGCGTAGATTCGTTTTAAGGTTATCGAAACTTGTTATTTTCCAATTAACTATATTTCCTGCTATTATCGTGTATACACAATTTAAGTAAGAATACGAATTATTTTCTAATTTTCACTTGCACTTTGCTATATACATACATGTGCAGTAAAGAAAAATACTACATACAACTTATATCTACTTTCGAGGTACTGCTATTGAAATTTCTAAAGAACAATTCCGTCTATCAGATTTTAGTAAAATCGCATAATCTTTTCCACCATTTGAGATCCCTTTCTACGAACTATTTCCTTTTTTAATAGATACGTAATATTTCGCGCGCCAATTAACGAATAGACTAGAATTTTTTCGCAATAGTGACAAGCATCGTTTTTCCTTACTACCAGATACTTATCGCACTGCTTTAATCACCTCGGCTTAACCTGCATATTTTACTCGTTAAACGCAATATACGTACGTTCGAATACTTTCGTGTACGAGCGTATCAACTGCACGATTCAGCGCGTTGCTCCACATACTTGGCTTCTGAATTCAACGATAACACGGTCTAGATATCGCAGCAGTTCGATTTAAGCACAGAAGAGAAATGCAGTTGGTCGAGTGGTTTTGATTCCGCGCGAACTGCTGCCTCGAGTGAGAGTTATGACGGAGAGAGAATAACGCTGTACGCGCTCTGCGTTTATCCCGGCCTGATGCCGTTGTGCAAGACTCTTGTTCGGCATCTGTCTGGAGGCTCTACTAGAAAGTTACCGTCTCGGATCGTAACAGTCCGCGTAACGCTAATACGTTGCCCATTGGCCCGTGAAATTTCGCGTCCTGATCTTGAAACCGCACTTGAAACGTTACTTCTCGTTTGCACTGGCAAAAACTGCGGGCCCAGAACATTGCCTTCCGCGAAGAAAGATCTAATCGCACGATGCATGTACTCTGGTACACGAAGATCGAGGTCACTACATTCTCTGGCACTAGGTCTTGCACGACTTATTCCAATTTTAATCCTAGAGACTTTAGCGACCCTTGTAGGGTACTTATAGTCCTCGGTGCCCGGCACTGGAATGCAATTTCTTGTAGGTTCGTAGAACACCGGTTGCCATGGAAACGCGTAATTTCGCGGTTCGAGGAAAAACCGTGGTCCAATGATCGGTGAATGGAAGCGAAGTGAAACTTTGGAAAAATGGAATAACGAGGGATAAAGTAAAATTGATCAAGTATTTGGGAAGAAAAATCGCGAGGGCTAATGATAACCATGACGATGACGTTGAATGCGGAATCTTTAATTTCTAAATTTACGGAATTTAACCCGTCAATTTGACGGAAGGGTTACTCCAATTATACGATGGTAACAGATATAGTTAACTTATATCATGACTGTTAATATAATATTTAATTGCCTTTAAATCAAACTAATCGTTAAGAAAAATGGCACGTGGTTTCCTTTACCTGTCAATTTGACAGGTGTCCTTAGAAATAGGTATACAGATAGCGTCCGTAGACCTAGTGTTAATGACAGTTTTTAGAACGGTCATGTAGGCCATAGGATTTGTGTTAATTACACATAAATAAATATTATATTAGTTTTAACATTCAGATATAATAGAAATGTATGAAATAGTAATATAATAGGATATAGTTATATATTTATCTTCGTTTAGCTGTATTTGAACATACTGGAGACCTCTAAGAGATTTGTAGTACTTCAACAAATTCTCCTCAAGGTGCACTTGTACTTGCCATTGAGAACTCACGAAGATCTGTATTTGTCGCAAACCTAATTTTTATTTTACTAATTTGACCGAAAAGTAAAATGAATGTGTTCTTCGAAATAGCTCTTAGCTATAAGCTTTTACCACTGTAGAGACTATTATATTCAACGAGTCTAGACCTCTTCTTCAGACCGAGAAACAAGAGAATCCACAGTAAGAACCCGACACTCGTTGACCACCCTAATACAGTACCGCCTAAACTCGCTACTCGAACAATTTCGTTCACTATCGAGACGATCTGCCATAAAAGCTACCTGCTCGCGCGGCAAGGCGAAACTGCACCGTACCTCACAAGACGAGGTCGATGGAAAAAAGGACTGGTCAAGGCGTAGATAAATGTTCGTGGAACAGGCTAACAGGACAATTCAATTTACGGATCGCGGGACTCGGGTTCCGCGAACTCCTGAAATGGAATCTGATTTCTAACGGCTTTTCACTGACCGAGCTTACCCGCTGGAAGTCATTGAGGCACCGTACGCGGTGGCCAAGTCGGCGTGCACCGCTGGTGGTTCGCCTCAAGCGATTTTTCTTGAACGCCGCGGAAAGAACGCGGCTGGCTCGGTGCCGCGGTTTATACCGCTTGGAAACCGGTGGCTCCGATAGATCGCTGCATCCTCCGCACTGTTTAGCCATTTCCTTCGCCTGCCCACTCGTCTGTTCCCGCATTTTTCCGACAAGCCACACGCGATCGTTGATCCCAACGACGAACCGGCGGACGCTTATTTTAGACGCCTCTCGGTCTCGCCTATCGTTTACCTTCCTCCCCGTGCTTTCTTTCCGCGCCGTGGACATTGATCGAGCTGTACGCCGAGTGATGCGTGTTAGCCGCGTAATTAATTGTTCCCTGGATGGAAAGTGAATGGTCTCGTAATGAAAATACATGGATGTGTACGTTCGAGCGTTGAGCGTTTTTCTCGGAACGGTGAAATATTGGAAACGATATTTCAATCCAGAGATTCCCCGTTGATACGACGCTCATCGCGTTACTCGGATTTATCGTTCCCATTTTTTGGCAATTTGTCAAGGATTTTTTGCCGCGCAGCTTTTATTCGCCGGATACATCCGCGATCGTTTCGTCGTAAATTATTCGCCGTTTTCTTCTTACACGGCCGTTCCACGCGGCGCAATTACTATACGAGTTACGCCGGTTTCGATGACCGGAAGTGAACGGAATCGTGACGGACCACGCTGCAGGAAGCGTTCGCCTGTCACGCAAGAGAGAGCGCACTTTTATACGTAAAACTTCTTGTTCCAATTTGTCCTAATGAAAGTTCCAATCCAGAGGTGGAATTGTTCTCGTTACACCCAACATTTTCATCTTTCAGTCCACTTTCTAATCCGGCCGTGTAATTGTCCCGCGAGTAACCACTGTTCCGCGAACGCGACGTCAGCCGGTGATGCTAATGACAGCTCGGCGCACGTGTATTTATCAATGAAAAGCCTCGTGATTGTTAATTAGCCTGGTTGAATCGCACGTTGAACACACGAGACAATGGATTCGCGACGTTGAACGTCTCGTCGGAATTAAAGAACCCGCGATTAGAAACATAATCGCGAACGTTATAAGCTTCTTGGAGGTCTGCGACTGGTTTCGAGACTTGGTCTCGTGATTAACGTAGGTTCATTTGTCTGACACGCAGCTGACGATGTGGACGATTCTACTGCTCGCACTCTCCACGTGGTCTTCGTCATGGGGTCAGGTGATCAACAGGGCACCGCATTTCGTGCAGGGTGGCGACATGGCCAGGCTAGCCGTGTCGGAGGGTACTCCGCCCGGCGCACCTGTCTACACCCTCAAAGGTGAAGATCCGGAAGGCTCGAAGCTGCACTACTCGATCAGCGGCGAGTACTTCACCGTGAATCGAGACAGCGGTGTCGTCGTTCTGAGAAAGGCGCTGGACAGGGAGACTCAGGACCTGATCGAAGTCATCATCAGCATAACGGGTAACTACGTTGCTTTTATTGGTATCACGTTACAGTGTTACGCTGGAATATCAATGGATAATCCGCGATATGTAGGGCGCTCGATGAACGACACGTCGGTGGAACGGTAAATGCTCGATTATGCAATGAAATTTCGTTGAATTTTCGTTTCTACGTTACGCAACCGGAAGTTGAAATTTTACACTTTCGATTTTAGTTTCCAAATAATCGCGCGACGCTTCCCGTTTCGTTGTATACATTTACACGGTGTGCGTCGCAACGTGCTTCGTTATTTCTTTCTTCCTCGACGAAGCAACAAGGAACGAAGTTACGCAGCACGGGGAGAGTATGCACGTGGATGTTAAGATTGTTATTTTATTAGACGAAGGCATCGCTGGATCGGAGCCCAACACCGTGTCCCTCCGACGAGAGATAGCGGTGCTGGACGAGAACGATAACCCGCCAGTGTACCATGGCAGGCCTTATGCGGCCAGAGTGCCAGAAAGCGCGCACGTGGGTGGTCTCCTAGTTCCTCCTGGCACGATCACGATTACGGACCGCGATGGTGGCGTGAACGCGGATGTTCATGTGGAATGCGTCTCTGCGACGAGGGACGATGACGTCTGCGAGGTCTTCAGTGTTTCTACGGAAAAACACGTGGGTGGTCTCCTAGTTCCTCCTGGCACGATCACGATCACGGACCGCGATGGTGGCGTGAACGCGGATGTTCACGTGGAATGCGTCTCTGCGACGAGGGACGATGACGTCTGCGAGGTCTTCAGTGTTTCTACGGAAAAGGTAGAGAATATTTTTCCTCTACCACCGAACGATCATCTATTTATTTATTATTCGTCGTTTATTATTTATGGTCTATGTTTTACGATCAATCACGAATTGGGTAAACGAAGAACGATTTTTCCAGTTGGCAGAGGGAAAGTACGACGTGCAGATCAGCCTGTCGAAGTCGCTGGACTACGAGAGGAGAAACTCGTACTTGATCAACCTCCTGGCGGTAGACGGTGCCAGCGACGTCTCCAAGAGGTTACAGGCCAGAGCAACAGTAGCCGTGGACGTTCTCGATGTTCAGGTAAGTGGGTCTCGACCGTAACCGAGGATGTAACTGTACATCCAGTGTGATCATTCCGTATTGGTTAGCAAGATCGTTTGCGATAATGTAACCGGGAAGGCGCGCTCGCCGTTACCCAGTGACTCTGTTCGCGGAACGTCCGATTATCCGTACGCGTTGTTCGCGAAATAACTTTCACCGGAACGGTAAACGTTTTCGTTCCTTCTAACGCGCCGGCTTTAATCGTTCTCGAAATCCGCCGTTAGGTAACGGGCCCCGATCGCTTCGACTAATTCCAGACAACCGGATCAGTCGCGTCGACCTGTAGCCGAACGCAGAGATCCGCGGACGTCGTTAGTCGACATCCCTCTATTTCTCGGATCGTCCGATCGGCTACGCGGATGCTTCACCGGGATACGTTGCAAATGTATGGATCGTTTTCAGGATCAGCCACCCGTGTTCCTGAACGCGCCGTACAGCGCGGCACTTCCGGAGAACACAGCAGCTAGTCACACGATCCTGACTGTGAGAGCGCGAGACGGTGACACGGGAGAGCCCAGGGCCCTGCTGTTGACTCTGGAAGACGACGAGTCGGGCCACTTCGACCTCGAGGTGTCGAGAGAGGGTGACGTGACGGTCGGCAAACTGGTTACCACGAATGTCTCTCTGGATAGAGAGGATGCTAGGATCCTGCAGAACGGCGGGATATACACGTTCCAAGTGAAAGCCACGGAGCTGATCAACAACGAGATCCCGGCAGACACTGCCACGTCCGTCGTCACTATCGTCGTCACCGACGTGGACGATCTGATGCCAGTTTTCAACGAGAAGTATTTCGATATAACCATCTCGGAGGATATTGGCAAACACACCACACTGCCTGGATTAAATATGATAGTGAGCGATGGAGATGTCGGCGATAACGCCAAGTACATGCTGGCGCTTAGAGATGTCCCGGAGTATCCTGGAATCAGCAAAGCTTTCGCTGTCAGTCCCGAAGATGCTCAAGGTCGGGTGCCAGTTGTGGTCAAGGCGAAGGACGTCAACGTGTTGGACTACGACGTGGATGATCCTGCGAAGAGGGAGCTCGGGTTCGAAGTTATTGCGCTGGTTGCAAACGAAGTGGTACGGATTCCTCGACGATGATTTATTCCTTATTCCTCTTTCTCTTTTTCTTTCTCTTTTTGCCTTTGCTCGTGACACGAAGAATCACGACCTGTAATTATTTCACTGGAAGGCCAGTGATGGAAATGAAATTCGTAGAATCTAGATACCTATGCACGTAACTTCTAACTTACGTGACTTTGCACGGATTTAACCTTTCGTTTAAATCATTTCAGGTTGCCACAAGTAGAGTCCACGTACGGCTGACGGATGCCAACGACCACAGCCCAGAGTTCTCTCAGTCTGTGTTCAAATTATCCGTGCCAGAGAATGCGGAGATAGGAACGCGATTCGGCGACGTGTTCGCGAAGGACTACGACAGTGGATCCTTCGGCGAATTGACGTACACCCTGCGTGGGTTTGGTGCCGACAAGTTTAGTACCAATTCGAAGACAGGTGGGGTCTCTGTAGCGAAGGCGTTGGACTACGAAGTCCAGAAGTCGTATTCGTTGACGATGGAGGCCAAGGATGGTGGCGGCAGAGTGTCTGCCGTGAATATTCTCATAGAACTGGAGGACGTTAACGATAATGCACCGGTGTTCGAACAGACCGAGTACACGAGAACGGTTCGCGAAGGAGCCACGAGTTTCGATCCACAGATGTTTGTCAGAGCAACGGACGTCGATGGTCCGGCGCAAGGAAATGGGAAAGTGACATACTCTACCGGTTCGCATAACAGCATGACAAACGACGTGTTCAAGGTACCTCGTAGATACTTTTAATAAATAAAGAACGTACATACAAAGCAAATTCGAAGTAGAAAATGTTCCATGTCGAAGATCGATTGTCATTTTCCTCTCAGATAAACTCGGAGACCGGGGAAGTAACAATGGCGAAGGCAGTGCGTTCGGACGATACCGAAAGAGGAATCTACGAGCTGGTAATTCGCGCTACGGATACTGGAACGCCGCCATTATCCTCTGAAGCGAAGCTGTCTGTCAGAGTGGGGGTACCTGGAAACCAGAAACCCATCTTCCGAGGAAATTACAAATCTAATTTGCCAGGACCTAGCACGTATCGGGCAAGATTGCTGGAGAACGCTTCTCCTGGGACGGAAGTTATCAGAGTCGTTGCAAACGACCCGGACGGGAGGGACAACTTACTGCAGTACCACATTGCCTCCGGTGCTAAGGACAATTTTGTAATCGACTCCAGGTAATTAATACTGCAATAATAATCGTAACCTTAACGATTCAATGTTCGTTGATCTACGATCTTTTAAGAAATTTGGAATATCTTAAGTGGCGAGTGCTAAAATTTGTTACCGATTCTACAGTTCTGGGGTCATCACGGTTTCCCCGGATGCTCGTTTGGATTTGGAAACTGGTGGGGAGAAATACGAAGTGATAGTTTACGCTATAGACTCTGGTACACCCGTTAGAGAAACTGCTACCACTACAGTCACGGTGAACATGGTGGACGTGAACAACAAGCCACCCATGTTCAACGAATCCACCTATCTCGTCTACGTGTCGGAAAGGGCAGCTATTGGTAAATCAGAAATTAATCTTGAAAAATTACCGGTTTCCCAGAAGAACGATTCAATACTAATTATTAAGATTTATCGAGCAGGCGAGCCTGTGCTGAAGGTAGTAGCTACGGATCCAGACTCGGATGCTTATTTGGAATACTCGTTAGTGGAACCGATAAGAGCCGTCGACAAAACAGGCGTGGCTCTCAAAAACACAGCTCCTTACGACTACAAAACAGCGTTTCGCATAAATTCAACGAACGGTTTAATAACGGTAAATCGGGTACTGGATTATCAAGTGGCAGCGGTGGTCATTCTCACGGTTCAAGTGCAAGATCTGAACGCCGTTGTCGATAAAGAGAAGCAGATTACGAAGGTCGAGGTGACGATCTATATTCAAGCTTACAGCGACGATAATCCAACCTTCACGAATCCAGGGTGGTCACCCAACAATCCGACAATTAGAATATCCGTGCCAGAGGAGCAACCCCTTGGCACCACTTTGCTCATGTTGTCAGCCAAAGAACCCACCACTGGCTATCCCGTTCAAAGGTTCGAGTTGGTGAGGGAAGATGACGACGAAGGTTACGTCAACGTCGGTGTCCAAAGTGGAAATGTCGTTCTGAGCAAGAGACTGGATTACGAAGCTCTCAATCAAAAGGTGAATTCCAATTGTATGGTTTATAATAAATTTCCTACGATTTCTTGGATCTGATTTAACGTTTCTTAAATATCTTCCAGTTTATTCAGTTTAAAGTACGAGCTTTGGCAAGGGACTACGAGATAACGAGGAAAATGTCCGAAGCCAACGTCATGGTCGAGGTGCAAGACACGAACGATAATAGCCCTATCTTTACTCAAAACGATTACAAAATTTCAGTGCTAGAATCAGCGAAACCTTCGAAGATCGTGTTGATCGTCAAAGCTACAGACATGGACAGTTCTAATACGGAGCAGGAAGTTAGAAGAGGATACGGTGAGGTGAGGTATTCTCTAGTTGGAGGAGACTCGAACATGTTCGAGGTAGAACCGATAACTGGGAACATCCAGGTAAATTAATTTCTTCTTGTATAGTTTACTAGAATGTTAAAATATTTCCTTTCTTCTGTGTGATATTGAAATATCTTTGAATTCGAAGATTGCCACCAACACGACGAAGTCTTACACAGCAGTGATACCCGAGAACGCTCCATCAGGTGTCAGTGTAGTGAACATTACTGCCACAGACCCAGACGAAGGCAACGGTGGTGTGATCAGCTATGAAATCATCGACGAGGGTGAAGCGAGTGGTGAGAAACGTTTACGTTCTTCCTTTGCTATCTTTTACCTTCAAATGTAATCGAGTACACGAATTCTAGGGTTGTTTGAAATAAACCACACGACTGGGGAGATTTATTCGGCAAGGGCGTTAACGGGAAAAGGAAGAACGGAGCCGTACATAATGAGAATCAGAGCTCAAGATGGCGGAGAGCCAGAGCTGTACTCGGACGTAATTTTGACGCTGTACATCGGGGACGTAGTTAGCAACGACGGTGTTCCACTGTTCATCAGACCTACCCTCGAAGAGGTAGCTCATATATCCGAAAATTCCACCATTGGGAGTCCAGTGTTCCAAGTGGTCGCGTCAGACCCCGATGACTCGAATTTACCAAACGGGAAGATTACTTTTAAATTTTTAGAGGACGGGAACTTTGGTAAAGACGCGAGTGCCTTCAAGATAAACAGCGAGACTGGTCTGATAACCACGAGAAAATTGTTGGACAGAGAGGCGAAGGACAGTTACACGTTGATATTGGTAGCTCAGGATCTAGGAAGTCCGCCTCAGCAGGCAACCAGAGTGCTTCAGGTAATCGTGAACGACATCGACGATCACAAACCTCACTTTAAGAGAAGCCTAGACAGCCCTCCCATAGAATTGACCGTGCTCGAAGAGAATCCAGTCGGGACGAAAGTCGGCGTGATCGAGGCGATTGACGAGGACATCGACGAAAATGGGATGATCGATTACTCGATCGTGTATGGGAACGAAGCTGGCCTGTTCCTGGTAGAGAGACTCGAAAATAATTCAGCTGTGATCAAATCGAACGGTCGTCTAGATAGAGAGACAGCTGATCGTCACTTATTAACCGTCAAGTGCTTCCCTTTCTCTACGAAGAAGTCTGATATCATACCCAAACCGTACAACAGACAGGATCCATCCGAAAGGCAAGTCCTCGTTAAGGTGCTGGATATAGACGACAACAAGCCTAAATTCAAGAAAGAGAACGTCACTCTAGGTGTCCGTTTGAACGTCCCGATTGACACGAGTCTGATCACTTTGGAAGCCTTTGACGCTGACTCTGACGCTCTACCGATCAACTACAGTATGGGTAAAGCTTCGTTCACTTCTCTCGTAGACACGTCCATGTCGAAACGAGAGATTCCCTCCCATCTGTCGCTGAATCCTCAGACAGGTGAGCTAAGAACGACAGGTTCCATGTCCAACTACGCCGATGGTTATATGGAGATCATCATCTCGGCCAACAACTCCGTGACACCAGGCAGAGAGACGAACATCACCCTGAGGATATTCCTGTTGCGTGACAGGGACATGTTGAAGTTCGTGTTCTCGAAACCACCTGTCGAAGTGAGGAAGACATTGGAAGACTTTGAGAAGTCGGTGCAACAGGCTTTGTCACTACCGATTAGCGTCAACGTTTACGACACTCAGTTTTATTCGAAGGAGGACAATTCCTTGGACTTCTCGTCGACCAGTTCCTGCTTCCAGATGGTCGGCAAGGAAGCGTACGACTTGGACGAAATGAAGGCTCTTCTGACTGATCCGAAGAACGAGGAGCTGAAGAAAGTTTACAGGACGTACCACGTGGAGAAGGTGCAGCACTGCGCCGCTATGGTGGCTAGGGCTGACGCCTCGATGACGCAGATGTGGGTGCTGGCCATTGCGGTCCTCGTTGGCATTGCTGCTGTGATTTCTAGTTGCGCTCTCTGCTGCATGCACGCCAAGTAAGTATTCCTCTTAGTCCTCATTCTCTCGACTTTCTCTACATTAACGAACAGACATGTCAATCGGGAAGAGATATCACTCGAAGACCAATGTGTCACAGTTGATTCTAGAAGTGTCCTATTGACAACAGTCCTCGAGTATCCTCGAGATTTCGAAACTCTCGTTTGAAGTGAAAGTAATCCCGACCTGACTTTTTTAGATTTACCCGTAATTATAGAATATTACGTTTGACGAATGTCTCTGATCGTTCGAAAGTTTCGAGAAGGAAGTAACAGGTGGTTTAACGATGTTAATTGACCCTTCCAGATACAAGAGACAAGTGAAGCACGCCCGTTTGCGTGATCAGCCTAGGCCACCTCTCAGTTACGTCTCTTCCGGTCCTGGAATGGTCAGTGCCACTTCACACACGACCCTTGGACCCGGTACCATGGTTTCTCTAGGTCCCCACGAGGGTCCTTACGAATGGGGAGCGGACACTACGTTGTACCATCCAAGCACTCTCGGTTCCAGGACATAAACGAGTGCCGGTTGCACTCAGGCTCGATTCGGGAGAGAAAATATAGATCGCTGATCGAACGATGCGATGGTCTTCAGTTGTTCCGTTTTCAAGAGCCTCGTGGAAGGTTTCTCTAGCTCAGAATCGAGATTTCGATCGACGAGCATCCGCATCGCTCCGATGCTCCTTAACCAATATGCCATATCGAGATTCTGGTAATTTATCTTTTAAAAGTATTATCGAAAATAAGCGAAGAAGAAAGCTTCGCCTCGCGTTGACGTTTTATTAAGCAGCTGGAAAATTTCTCAATCAAAAATTTTCAAAGTCTCTAACGATTAGTCGAATGCATCCGACGACGACCATGATCGTTAAAAGTTCAAAGATACGGTAGGATTACTTGCTAATAGGCGACTTGGAATTATTTTTCCGGATTACGAGTTCGAGGAAATTTTCGCGGTGGAAATTTCGCAAATTTTCGAAAGCTCGCGATGCCATCGAAACCGGTGAACTCGCGAATGCAACGAGTAGCAACGTTTCCAGCAACCGATGGTGCAATTTTCGCGCTGGGGACGGAGGAATGCTCGTGGGCGAATTTTGTATTATAGTTACTCGCGGTGCGATCGAGAAAGTCGCGGAAATCGTGCAACGAAGTCGACGAAATGGTGCTATAACGTAAGATCGGGAAGCTCGTGCCAAAATAGAGGGACACGTGTAAAGTGCGATACTACCTAGTATTAAGTTGAACTAACTCGCGTGAATTGTATATTTCTTAGACTGTACACGGATCTTACTCACAAACGTTACGCGGCATTGTCATAGAAATGCGCGTGCGCTATTGTAATATATGCAGTATTTAAGGATGAAATAAAAACTGTACATTTGAGTTATGTTTATAAGAAAAATTCTCTGTTCTTTCTACATATACCACGAAGCGAAAGAGAGGGACATTTAAATCGGGGATATTCAAATTTACAAAGTCGAGACAGGTTTTCGATCTCTTTGATCCTCCGGTTGTCTTCGTCGACGGGGGGCAAATTTGAAGCAAGCAAGTTTACGATGGAGGAGCAACAGTTTATGATCTTTGGAATTTAAATCACGATATCCGAGTAATAGCGAGGCTCGTAAATAATAGTACACCTTTAGAGACCGTCCATTAGACGGTGTACGCGGCGACGAATACCAATTTTGTAGACCGTGGTCTCGTGGCCTATTAGGCAATCGCGTTCAACGAATATCTCGCGATTGCACCAGCCAAGATCTTGAGAGACTCTCGAACGCCCTCGACGAAAATGTCAAGGCGAGGTGGAGCTCGGCAGATAATTCGATCTGATGGGGAATACGAAGAAATCCCAAGGAGATTGATGACTGTCCAGTTCAGACAACATCGAATGATTACGCTCGTAGATAAAATTAGAAATTATAATATATTTCCAGAAGACGCCGATGCAATGGTCGCGTGGTTCGAACAGTCGTAACGAGTTTCCATTATCCTCAGAGTCTTGTCGATTAATCGTGCCCTCTTTACCATTTATTACATCGCATTGTCATAGACGGATGCCTCCGTTTTCGGCCCATTTACGAAACGCTGTCGCTGAATTGTTTGAATCCCTCGACGGTGTCGATGTCCTTTGAGTCATCGTTACTTTTAGTCTTATTGACATTCGTGACTTTCGAAATCGTGGTAGTGCCACAGTCGTCGCATTCACTCTCCGTGGTAGTTGCCACGATCCTCTGAGCTTCGTAGTCGTATTTCTCGGTGCTGGCGTAATCCTCCTCGTTGCTCGATTTATGGTTAGAAAGAACGGTGATGGCCTCTTCCTGGTCGTCGTCCAGACTTTGTTTCAGAGGATGGATCGTTTCGTGTTTCGCCTCTTCGTCTTTGTTGTCGAGGAGAGTTTCCTGGTAACGGGTAGCAGCGTCGTTAGGCTTCTCGGTGTCCATGAATTTCGACTGTTCCACGGCCAAATGCTTGGCTATGGTCTCCAAAGGCGACCATACTTTATCCACGAACTGTCGTCGTTCGTCTGGCGCCATGGATTCCGATCTCTGGAGGACGTCGTATCTGAAATCGGGGAACGAACCTTGAATATTATTTCATACTATTTCCACGACTCCATCAAGTCGAGGATAATTTTTCATCTAAATTCGTCGATGAATAAATGTTACTTTCATTATTGCACGATGACGATACCTACGTTTATCTTCAATCGCGAAAACACGAATTCCTCTTTAGCTAACGATCAATGAAGTTCGTTATTAAGCGTTTCGCGAGACAACCTCGCCGGGATCGTTCGTGTAAATTCACGAGGGGCCATCCTCGAATCGACAGCTCGTTTAGGCCTCGAATTCAGCCTGTGACATTTCACGTGATCCTCCTTAACGAGCCATCGATCGTCTTCGCTCGATTTTTCCATTCATCCGCGACACGCGTTCGGTGAAAGTTCTCCGCGGGACTACCGATCTTTCAGACGATTCCGCGGATAAGCCTAACGTGTAACGAAGCCACGATCGCTATTGTAACGATTCCACGATCTACCGATACGCTGCAGGGAAGCCGCGTTTCGCTGGTGGCGAATAAATCTAGCGGCGCTCGCGAAAGCGATCCTCGATCTTTACGTAATCGAACGTAAGGGAGTCCTCGATAGAGAAATGTGCACGGCGTGGGTTAGAAATTTGCATACAGGGAAATTCTATGCACTCGTCCACTTCAAACGCCTGCAAATGTCCTTCGCGTCTCGTCTTAAACCATTCGTTGAAATCGAATTCGATTTATATAGTTAGAAATACCATTCGTTCCTTTTGCACGAATAATTATCGAATTTCTGATAGACCAAAAGACTTACAAACTTAATTACCATAAATAAAACAGAAGAATTCTTTTTCCTTCGAAATAGTGTTTCTTCATAATTTTCGAAATCTTAAAGATTCCACTGGAAGTTCATTCATTTTCCACTTCCATTGGCGTCGAATTAACTCTTCATCTCCCAATTGGAGTGTTAAAATAATAATTTATAGGTTTTCCTACCACCCATCTCACCTGCTCATTTTGTTCTTCTTTCTCGGATACAAATTCAAATGGAATATCATCTGCTGTCTTTCTTCTTCCTCCGTCATCGGTTGGTTAGGCATTCCCGTCATCGACTGAGGAGGTGAAGGATAAAATTTCGGCCCTCTGTTGTACTGAAGAGGTCTCTTCAACTCGTAATCATCCATAGGCACCTGTTTCGGTCTATTCCCCTTTTTATTCTGCTCCACGATGTCAGTAATGGGGTAAATGTCCAACATGACGCTGAATGGCTGCGGCTTCCGCTTTTTCCCGTAATTACTCGGGTAAGACATCGGGTTCTCGTACATGGACTCCATCGAGGTCGGTTTATAATAACTCGATGGTCGTCCATAGGCGTCGTAATTGTATCTGTGAAGACCTGTCGGTGAAAATCTGGAAAATCGAATCAGGAATACTATACTCTGTCACAATTCAGATCCGATGTCAAGTAAATGAAATAGCCTCAGAATCTTCGAATGTTCAAAGCTTAGATTTTCAATTAAATTTTACATATACTGACCTGACATTGGACGTGGCCAACAGGTTCACGTCAGCTGGGTGTTTCGGTTTGTACCTATAAAACGGGTCCTCGTTCAGCTGATAGGGAGAACCTTCTTCCTCTTCAGATCGGTCGCTATTGGACATCATCTCTCCGGCTTCCGGGTACAGGTCGTACTTCTTCGGGTTCACGTACACGCCTGTGAACTTGATGCCTCTGTTGGGTAGGTCAGCGTCGCTCGTCAGGTATTTAATGATGTCCTGGATATTTCTGGACGCGTGTGGATACCGGTACTGGGTCAGCTGAGGGTACCTCGGGCGTTTGAACGAGGTCGGCTGCGGCGTTTTCAGCTCCCAGTGGAAAGGTGTCGGTCGACTTTCCTCGGAACTCTCGTCTTCCTCCGATTCCGGGTACTTGTGCCTGTTCATTCGCATTTTAAAGTCATTTTAAACGCGAATCGCGAACAATTAATTTCCCTATTTCGTTCGGAGAGACCTTAAAAGGGAAACGAAATGGAAATTAAACTATCCCTAATTGCTTTTCTCGTATCTTCGCGATACGCGTCAAGAACAAACGGGCGATAATAGAGCCACGTTCGAGTCGAAAGAAGCGTTGCCGAAGAGTAGAAAGTGTTTCTCGAGCATTTGCATACCGTGGGCTGCAACGTTGATTTTTTACTGGCTGCAGGCACGAGCAACGAGCACGGTACACAGATATAATGGAGCTGAGATAATAAGCTCGCGTAAATTTCCATGAAACGCGAGCCAGAAACGCGTGTGCCGGGTATTAAGTGCTTTAACGAAGGAAAAATGTGACGAATATAATTAATCGGTGGGCGTTGAAAAACGGCCAGCTATTTCGCAAACCTTGCGCAACTGGATATTAAATACGCGATTTTCCTTCATCGAGCTTGTCACGCATGAAAATCTCGGGGCTCGAGGATCGAAATAAAACGAGTCGTAAATCATCTCTCCTATCACGCTAATGACTCGTGGAATCGAATCGGATCTCTCGTTTTACATCGTCGCGT
Source organism: Eufriesea mexicana (assembly GCF_001483705.2). Classification (NCBI taxonomy): domain Eukaryota; kingdom Metazoa; phylum Arthropoda; class Insecta; order Hymenoptera; family Apidae; genus Eufriesea; species Eufriesea mexicana. Next base: position 817,782 of record NW_016909446.1, read on the forward strand.
TATAAAAGAGACGCGATACCATCTCGTGCAGAAATAAGGCAAACGATGGTTTACCTGTGTCTCACGCGATAAACAATTGCATGATTGTCGAACAGCTGTTTCCCTTCAGCTGCCTCGTCCACCTTGCTTTCCACCGATTTCAGCACTCTCTTCCTCAGCTTGAAGTTATCCAGGTTCTGCGACCTGAGCTCGGCATCGGTTACCTTCTGAGCACCGGTGTCGTCGTACAGGAACGGATTCCCATAGTTATCATTGTCTAAGCGGTCTTGAATGTAAATGGAGCTCGTTCTATTCACTTCCGGCGAAACGGTACTGTTCAACGACTTTTTCGTTAAGTTCGACGGTTTCTTAAGAGCATTTTGCAGGATGTACATGTGCTTCGTTTCCTGATTTAATTTACTGTTCACCGACGAGGCGGATGCGAAGTCGTAGAGAAATATTCCAACCTGTGTCAGAGAAACGGAGGAAAATTTATCAGAAGAATTAGAAAGGATGCTGGATTTCTTTTAGCGTAACGATTATTCGAAAGCAGAGTTTGACCGTATCTAGATAGGATGAATGTTGGGTACGATTGATCATAGCAGAGGTCGACTCGTGAGCACGTGGACGAGCGCGAAAAAATTTCAAATGCCCCCCCATTGTGTAAAATATCGAAGCATCGAGCAGTCTCTGAATTATTAGTCAGGCTTCTAGCTGAAGTTTTACATGGAATAGGTGTGTCACATCTACAGGTAGAGTTATGTCGAGTAGAACGATAAAACAGTGACCTAGACATAGAATCAGTGTTAATTAGCATAATTCAGCACAAGACGAGGAGAGAGTGCCAACGTAACTTGCCCTATTATGTCAGATGTATGGATTTCAATTGCCCTGATATCATCCCTGTGGTATAGCACCATTAGTTTAGTCAAAAATAATATCGGTACTTTTGCTATAAAATACTAGTAATATTTTCGAAATAGAAGAAAGTTTCATCGAATCGTGATCTATACCTCTCTACCACTTTAAAAGTAGCTATATAATTCTAATCTTCTAAATAATTGAAAACACCGGTGTATTTAGAGGAACGAGAAAGTACTATCTATTGCAAAAATCAGACTGCACTCACTGGCGAACCTAATATTTTCTGTAATAAACTCCAGTGGAATCGGTTGGCGAGCGGCGGAACCATTTCTCCTCCAATTTCGTTCATTCATTAAGCCTCAGGAGACGCGTTCCCGCGAGTGCATCTTTTAATTCGTGTCAAAACACAGTTAACGCCCTATATGTGAAGCACGCAGAAATCTCCTACGCGACGCTTGGTTCCCCATGCATGCGAATCCTCCGCCCCGAGATTCGCGGTGAAATTGTGATTTTTAACATCGCTACCGTGCCTGTTGCATTAATCATGGGAGAAAACTGGCGAGATGTAATTGCGCCCATTGTTCTCCACAATGGCGCCTCATTAAGGATAAAAACTCGTCTCTTAACGAAACTTTTGTCATCGCGAGCAACCAAAACGCCTGGTCTTTCTCCTCGACCGTTTAATTGGCGCTCGATTTAATTCCAAACCAGTTTCAGCTTTCGTATTGCTTATCACGCCGACCTTATCGCATGGGCCTTTCGAGGATATGAAAATTAGCTTTCTAGGAATTAGAAATCATCTTCGGCCGCCGCGATTGAACCGATTCGGGACATGAATATTCATCGCGAGAAACATTAGTTACGGAAATATTCGCGTGGTTTGGATCTCGTTAAAAATTTATCGTGCGAGCAGTTGCACGTAACGTTTGTTGCAGGTGCGTCGTAATGCACTGTTAATGATCGATACGCGATGTTCCGTGATCACGAAGGCGGAGTCGTTGAACTTGGCGGATGGAGAAACGGAATCGGTCGAGAAATTCTGTAACGAGGATTTTTATAACGAGAACGCGTAAAGCTAGAAACTGGTTTTATAAGAAGTAAATGACGCGATTTGTAAGTAAATAAGCGTTTAAATCTGTGCGACGAGGCGTCCTTCCGTCAGAAGGATCCAGAGCGCAACTTTCCTTTCAAAAACGAAGCAAAATAATCGTGTCTCCGTACTTACCAGTATCACTGTCACTACCACCATAACTCCGATCGCAAGTTTCCTCGTGATGGAACTGTATCGACTTCTGTGATATCGATCGCCGTGATCGGAATAGAGTCCAAGCTGAGAGGTACTAATCACGGTCCTTCTTCCCGTTTCGAGCATGTCCTTTCCTCGAATCTTTCGGCTTTTATTCCGTACGATTACTCGTTGACGCCATATGGCATCCTCAGGACGAGTCGATTCAACTTTGACACACTTGAGGATCACTGGAGTCTTTGTCGATATTGGAAAAAATATAAAGGGACGAATATAGATAATCTAATATAGCCAAGAGTCGAAAGAGACGTCAGTAAGGCGATTAAAATAGTCACGACTCGCGGTAACCGAGTCTATCATCGACAAAGATGTCGATCAAGATCAATGATAATCTGTCTGGACTCAGAAGACGACAGATTTTATAAGCCCTGTGTCGCAAGAACACGAGACGGTATTCTTTCGAAGCTCCATATAGAACTAACGAGCACTCATTTCTCGCAACGGAGTTTTCACTGGTTGGATTCTATCATGAACGTAGAAAATTCCTTTGTTCGTGGGGGAGGCTCGTTATGGTAGTAGGAGATAGGTTATGGACTACTTACCGCGCAACCAGACTCGAGTCGAATATTATTGCACGATACTCGAAGAGAATGTCAATGTCATCGTGTTGTACCGAATGGCGAAGAGAACGAGCCGTTATCGTGGTCCTGTCGCGCGGAAGGAGTGTCACCGTGATAATGATCGAGACGGCGCGAAAGGATTTTCGATCGATCACGATGATCAAATATTTTCTGCTTAACTCGCGTTAAATATCTTTGGACTATTCGAGTAGTTAATAGTTAATATTCACGAGGGAAAAGGACGTCGTAGGCGAAAAGGTGAATCCGCGTACCCTCTGGCGAATTAGGTGTCAGGTCGTTTTCGATCTTCGGTGAACGTCGAGTGCGAAAGATCAAACGTGTGATCAGAAATTATTATCTCGTTTGCCACGGTCGACTTGAACGTCTAACTGTCAGGCAGAAATAAAACACGGTGTTACAGCTACTTTTTATACAAATTTTATTTCTTCTATCGTATGCGTGTGACAGGTGCACAGAGGTCTCCGTGCATCCGGTTCTTCATTTTCATATTCGATTTATCATCGATCTCGCACGAACGCAACGCGGCGTCGTCGGTTTTCCATTGTGCTTCTATGATTATTTCGCGACGCGAGTTCGATCGTGACATTTGTTACATTTATGACAGTTACAGTTCTAAATACACGCACGTGATACGAGCAACCGGCGAGTCCCCGGTTGCCCCATCACTCTCAAAATTTCCATTCTCGATTACCGATTGCTTATCGTCTCCTATGGTGATCCATAAATAGCTTCGTGTACTATACATATAAAAATTACAAAGAAAGAGCAAAGAAATAGTTTGCGATTGTCAGTTCAACTAGACTGTGCCGCCTCATCGGACGAAAGGTGGCAACTCGAGCGGATTCTCCGGCACGGCGTAGAAGTAACCGATGGGCCTCTTCGTGGTCGGTGGTAGAGTAGGTGGAGGCGCGGGATCACCGGTCGGTGGTGGAGTGTAAATGGTCGACGTGGGCACGAGGGTGTAGATCGGAGTGGGTGGTGGCGGTGGCGTCACCGTGACGCGTGGCGGAGGGGTCGTAGAGGGTGGAAGATATGGCGGAGGTCGCGTACTCGGCACCGTGTAATGCGGAGTAATAGACGTATCTGGTCTATACGGGGTTGTCGACGTCGTGTGTCGGCCGGTGGAAGGGGTATATGAATGAGTGGTTATCGTAGAAGGTGTAGGATATCTGGGAGTTAGCGTGGAAGGCGTAGGATATCCATGGGTTACCGTGGAATGCGTAGGATATCCCGGGGTTACCGTGGAATGCGTAGGATATCCCGGGGTCACCGTGGAATGCGTAGGATATCCGGGGGTATATTTCGTTGAAAGGTCAGGAGGTAAATACGAGTTGCCTTGCGTCGATGGTCTCGTGAAAGGAGTTGGTGTCGGATGTGTAGGTGGGGGTGGTGGTGGAGGTGGTGGTGTTTTTCGATGGTGATCTGGTGGAGGAGGCAGATAACCTGGAGGTGAGGGTGGGCTTGGTGGCCTTGGGGGTGAAGGTGGAGAAGGCGGGCTTGGTGGCCTTGGTGGTGAAGGTGGAGAAGGTGGCACGTATGGTGGCGGACCTGGAGGTCTTGGTGGCGAAGGTGGAGAAGGTGGCACGTATGGTGGCGGACCTGGAGGCCTTGGTGGCGAAGGTGGAGAAGGAGGCACGTATGGTGGCGGACCTGGAGGCCTTGGTGGCGAAGGTGGAGAAGGAGGCACGTATGGTGGCGGACCTGGAGGCCTTGGTGGCGAAGGTGGAGAAGGTGGCACGTATGGTGGCGGACCTGGAGGCCTTGGTGGCGAAGGTGGAGAAGGAGGCACGTATGGTGGCGGACCTGGAGGCCTTGGTGGCGAAGGTGGAGAAGGAGGCACGTATGGTGGCGGACCTGGAGGCCTTGGTGGCGAAGGTGGAGAAGGTGGCACGTATGGTGGCGGACTTGGAGGCCTTGGTGGCGAAGGTGGAGAAGGTGGCACGTATGGTGGTGGACTTGGGGGTCTTGGTGGTGCAGGTGGAGAAGGTGGTACGTATGGTGGAGGACCCGGTGGTCTTGGTGGTGAAGGTGGAGAGGGTGGGAAATATGGTGGCGGACTTGGTGGTCTAGGTGGTGAAGGTGGAGAAGGTGGTACATACGGTGGTGGACCTGGTGGTCTTGGTGGCGAAGGTGGAGAGGGTGGGACATATGGTGGCGGACCTGGTGGTCTTGGTGGCGAAGGTGGAGAGGGTGGGACATATGGTGGCGGACTTGGTGGCCTTGGTGGCGAAGGTGGTGAAGGTGGGAAATATGGTGGCGGACTTGGCGGTCTTGGTGGCGAAGGTGGAGAAGGTGGTACGTATGGTGGTGGACCTGGTGGCCTCGGTGGTGAAGGTGGCGCAGGAGGAAGGTATGGAGTAGGTGGTCGATGCGGAGGTGTCACCGATGGTCGTGGTGGGGTAGGCGGTCTTGGAGTTTGCGGGGGATGCGGTGGATAAGGACTCGGCGGTGCTGGTGTTTTCGGTGGTTGTGGTGTCGGAGGTGGCACGTATGGTGGACGTGTATGTGGCTGTGGAGGAGATGGAGGTAGATACGGTGGTCGAGTCGGAGGTCCTGGCGGATGTGGCGTTCTTGGTGGTTGCGGTGGTGACGGAGGGAAATATGGTGGAGGTGGGTGCGTTGGTGTTGGATATGTGTAACCACCGGGTGTTGTATGCGGTGGAGATGGAGGTACATACGGTGGCGGCGTTGGTGGTCTTGGAGGTGGGGAAGGAGGTCTTGGAGGATGAGAAGGAGGTATATATGGCGGTGGCGTTGGTGGTCTTGGTGGTGGAGATGGTGGTGTTTTTGGTGGCACATATGGAGGCAATGTAGGTGGGAACGGTGGTGCTGTATACGTATACCCAGTTGGTCTGGTTGGTGGTGGTGTCGGAGGTCGTGGTGGACGAGATGGAGGTACGTATGGCGGTGGTGTCGGAGGTTTTGGTGGTGGAGAAGGAGGCACATATGGTGGTGGACTTGGAGGTCTGGGTGGAGGAGATGGTGTCTTTGGTGGCACATATGGAGGCAGTGTAGGTGGAAATGGTGGTGCTGTATACGTATACCCAGTTGGTCTGGTTGGTGGTGGTGTCGGAGGTCGTGGTGGATGAGATGGAGGCACGTATGGCGGTGGTGTTGGAGGTTTTGGTGGTGGAGAAGGAGGTACATACGGGGGTGGTGTCGGAGGTCTAGGCGGATGAGATGGTGGTACATATGGTGGTGGAGTCGGAGGTCTAGGTGGTGGTGTTTTTGTCGGTTCGTATGGAGGGAATGTGTGCGGATGTGGCGGAGATGGATATGTATAACCCGTTGGAGGAGGTCTTGGTGGTCGAGTTGGCGGTACATATGGCGGTGACGTCGGTGGTCTTGGCGGTGAGTAAGGTGGTGGTGGCGCTGTTGTCTTCGGTGGTACATACGGTGGTGGTGAGGGAGGTCTTGATGGTGGGTAAGTTTGCGGTGGTGGTCTTGGCGTATACGAAGTAGGTGGTACGTATGGTGGCCTGGTTGGCTCCGATGGATAAGTATAACCAGGGGGTTGTGTTTGCGGAGTTGGTAACGTGAATGGCTTATCAGGCGTTGGATAATTATATCCTGGAGTCCCTGGTGGCGAAGTTACTATCGTTGGTCTCGGCGGTGTTCGATGCGATCTGCGAGAAAATATGTTTACGATTAATCATTTTAATCGCGATGTTTCGTTATACTTTCGTTGAAATAACAACAGAGTATATTCAACGGTATGGTTATTTCAATTTTTGATCTAGTCCTACCCCGTTGTATATATTTGTGGAGTCGTTACGCTTCGTCTTGTGGTTGTCGTCTCATACGATGGTCGAAAGGTTGGTAACGTAAACTCTCTATCGGGTGGTGAGTAATGATACCCTGAAGGTGGTCTGCAGAGAAGATGTGTTTATGACCAATGACTGTATTCGAAATTAGTTTTATGCGTATTAGAGTAATAGCGGAAATAGTCTCGCATCTTTTCGACTACGACGCTTTCATCGATTCTTACCGCGGTGATGGAGTAAATATCTCATTTGGCGGCTCATAGACGTAGCCTCCATTGCTCGCTATGGCTCTTTTGCTCTTCTCACTCGATGCTTGCGCATGGTGTGTGGAGAGCGCTGCCACTATCGTGGCAATCCACAAGATTCGCTGGACAAAAAGAAAAAATGGATCTCGTTATTACCTCCTCTACAAACCAAACATTTTCCCATTACATATCCACATAGCTTTCATTCGGAAAGGCAAATATGCCACAATGACCTCGACTACTAAACCCAATGGATTCGAAATATATTAGGTCACGGATCGCCACGTAATCGGTTATAACGTACCGAAGATCGTCTCCGTGGGATTATCTCACGCCTCGGCTAAGAACTTACATAACCTGTCTTCGCTACGAGGCACCTTGTATGATACACCAATGGTCGTGAAAGGTTCATCCGTGTTGGACGCGGCGTATGGTACATTCATTGATCGCTACACGCTTTATCTTGTAAACCCGTGTCACTTGGAGCTTTTTGCCGATACTACGCCGAATCGTCCCCGCGAATATAATACTTGCCAATATCTTTCATCGAACCGCCATGCCTTCTACATCGTAACTCGGCGTACTACCACGCGTTACGCTTCACACGTGCATCTCCGTCCATCGCGTTTACCCGTGTCGCGACTTTTATCTCCTTCCTGTCGCTAATTAGTTCCACGTTGAATCCGTGCATATTTATCCGGTACATTCGATACAATACAATTAATATCCCACGCGGGACTTAACATCGTCGAAGAGTATTTATCGCCGTATCCTGTACATTGTACGTGTACATATTCCCTCTTTTTAAGCAAATGACGTTTCATTCGACTTCGCCGAACGAACGGACTGCACGACGCAACCATCGAACGCAATTATCTTTCGCCGACAGAACTAGCGTCATAAATCAGACGAAGCTGATGCGAGGGAAGTCTCGTTGCCCAGAAATTAAGACCAACTTATCCGTTTGCGACATCGTATACGCTGCTACGAATGATGGTTCTGGCTCGAAGAAACGTCCAGTGACCTTTAGGCACATAATTTATATAGGAGAATCACGCGGGCTATATGGAGAGAACCTCCTCCGGTGTCTTTCGCCAGTATGTGAAAGGATTCTGATGTATAAGTGGTGTCACGACGACTCGATTTGCGGAACAACCGATACAGATCGCAAGGTTACCGATTCTTGAGAAATTTACAGATCTCACGTTTTCCTTTCAGTCTTCTCGCTAATCAGCGAATCCTTGACTTCGAGGCAGATTTCCACGAGGTTTCCAATTATTTCCAAAAAGAGCTTTAATTTAGATTAGGATTATTCTCGAGTTATTAAAGTATCGACCATAGTCTGTCTTCCCTATTCGATATTTTCCTGATATTTCGTGTATATTGCAAATTTTCAGTATCGAAGTTGCCTTTGTAATCAGAATCCTTCTGCTGTAGGTTGCGAAATCGAGGTTTCTTAACCTCTAGAGGGTATCCGTGACTGAGGAAGCTTCGTACAATACTGTTATTATGTAAAAGAGGTAACAGATAGGAAACGTTTAGTTGGAACAAAACCGTTTATATCGAGTATGCCATAAGGTTATCATGCCATCGCTTATGACAGCCAATTTTACTCAGGGAGCACTACGAACAATTTTGTTGTTGTTCATTAAGACAGCAGCCAGCTAACGTTCTGATTTATAACGTTACATTCATTAACGTTAGGAAACGTCTAACGCGCAGAAGTAATTATGTTACGAACAGAAGACGCTCTATGATTAATTACTCGAAGTTTTATAAGATATTCGCGCGAATAGTGCAAACAATTAACCGCATCTTGGCAGTCTCATCAACGTTTTATTTGCACCTAGAGAAAGCTGCAAATTATACGCTCGGAAGAGAGGTCGACGGTTCTAATGAGAAACCAATGTGACAACAGTTGTCTATGGGTCAGCAGTTCGCGATGTTCGAGGTGCAAAATTGTGTCGTAACAGAGAGAACTGGTTACAATTGCTTCGGGTTACTTGACTCTTTATTCGTGTAGACCAGAGACTCTCGGAACAAAATTCGCAGGGCAGTGGTACCTTTGAGACGCGTAGCTACCATATTTTGATACCTATCTTCGATATTTGTATTTCATCAACTCCAAAAATTCAAATTCCTAGTAGGTATCAGTGGTACCATTATAACCTTCTTGGTATCCTACTTTCCAGAGTCTTCGATACCTCTTTGGTAATTCTGGTTCTTTAATCCTTCGAGGCAGAGTTTGCATACCAGTGGTAACCTTTGAAATCTCTTCGGTATCCTAATTAAATAAGTACCCCTTTGGTACCATGATCTCCAGTAATTATATTTCGCCTATTACCTCTTCAGTGTCCACATTTCATCAATGTCTCTTAGTGTCTACGTATTTTCGAATTTTCCAAGTTGGTCGAGATTCGAAACGTTGCAAAATAAAATCCGTGACATCATTCGACACTCGCAGTTTTTCCGGAAATATTGCTTCGAATTTTCCACGGATCGAGCATCCTCTTATCGTATTATTATCGATTGATTTAACCTCGGTCGACTCGACTCTTTCTGACGACCCCTGGTCTCAAGATGATCGGTTAGGTGAACCCCGATTGGTGGAAAAATAGCGCGTTACATAACAGTGGAGACGCGTCTTTGGTACTAATAAAGTGCGAGCAACGTCTTCGGGGATACAGCTTTCTAATTATCCTTGCCTCTCGCGTCGCTAATGCTGGTGCTTATTAGACGAAGAAAGAAACGTCTAGGCGCATCCATCAGGCTTTTGTCGTAACTCGCTAAAATGGTGACGAGTAAGAGGAAAATCATTTTCAGCGTGAAAAGAAAAAGGGGACTAAACGACTCGGCAAGTGGAACGGGCATAAATTAACCGCGTTAACACGGTTTTAGCTTCGCTTTTGCGCGACACCACGTTACTTTTCAATTCACCTGCCGTTAAACGAATTGATACACGTGATAACGCGTATGACGTTTTACGGCAGCTTTATCGCTCGGTTGAATGAAAATCGCGTTTCCAGTAGGGGTGAAAGCATTAAATGATAGGAAGTTTCTAGCATATATCGTTTTAACGAGCAACCAAGTATCGTTTCACGCCGAGGAAAGGTAATAACTGTTACGTCAGGCTCTGTTATTATCGGTCGTGTCTCTACACGATTAGAAGACGCCGTGGCACATTACCTAAGTGCCTCGTTTGACAAATAAACGAGTATGCATAAATTTTCAAGATTATTGAAACAGAAGGTAGCAAATTATTCTTTTAGACAGTTTTAATTTATAGCCACGAAGGTTCGCGGGACGTCTCTTTGTTCGACGTGTCCTCAACATTTTTCTTCCACGCCTCTTTTAAGTTCCTTGCCCCTTCGAATATTATTCCCATTCGGAATTAAGCAGGTTTATCGTTTGAAACTGAAAGTTTCAGCTGCCAGTTTTCGTATTTGGTTTCTATTGCATAAGCTGGATACTTCGCTATTCCGTTCGCATTCGATCGATGCTCCAATCGTGATTCCAAGTACATAAAATTATTTATCATTCGAGATCCAGGAAGATTCAGTTACCAGTCTAGTATTCGGTATTTGTTTCTTCGAACACGCGCTCCTCGGAATTCCTTTCGCCCTCTAGCGAAGTTCCAATCGTGTTCCCAAGTTCCAAAGATTATTCTTGGTCTGACACCGAGAAGATTCAGGTACCAGATAAGCGAACGATATTTATTCCATCAACTATCTCTCAATCGCGAATTCAGATAGACTCAGGCATCAGTCTGCAATTCGATATCAAGAAATTCGAGATCTAGAAACACCTGCTTCGTTTCTCAAAATCCTCTCGATCGTGAATCCAAATGGATTCGATTCCTCGTTACTCAAACCTGAGCAAACTTCAGGTACTAATTTAATATTCTCCGCCTCACGAAACACGTGCTTCGTTTCTCAAACTGCTGCCCACACTCGAGCAATAATTCAATCGCGATTCCAAATGCATTCGATCATTTGCAATTCCTCCTCCATTCGATGCTCCACCTCGATCTTCCTCGGGAAGAAGAGGAGAAAAAAATATGGAATAATAAAATGATCTCGCGAGTATGCAAATTTTCCTCGCCCATTTGCAAACCACGCGGCGGGTTTCTCGTGGCTCGTGCCGATGAATTAAACAGGGCAGGCCAGTGTCACGCGTCGCGATGCGCGAAAAGAAGCACGTAGCCAGAGAAAGTTTGCAGCGCGTGCGACACAATCCGCTGCTGTACCCCTCCACCCACGCAATAACGCGTGTAACCGTGGTAAAGCCGGGGAGGAATGCGGCGAAAAAATGATAGGACTATTGTCGGCCTCGGTACGACAAAAGGTTCGCGTACTTTTACTAATTACCATAACAAAGATCGGTCCTGTACCGTTTGTACCGGCAAGAAATCGCCGGCTCTCCGCTCCGCCGCGGGATAACGTTCATACGCGGATGCAAATGACATTCTGCGACAGGTGATTTCGTTGCGCGACCCCGTGCAGGAAAATGAGCGAAAACGTTTCCTTCGCGCACCGTGGGACAACCGAGCCTTTCTTCTCCGCGTCTCAAACTTCTGTGATTGAATTTCTTGGACATGTACGAAACTACTTTTCCTCTTGGGCCTCCTGCAGGGACTTATACGCGAGATACCGGAATTATATCCACACCGTGGTTGGGAGGAAGAAAGCGCGTGACACTGTTTCAAAAAATTCTAGTTGATCTATTAATTCGGTTTCAAAATGCATAATTTTGCATGTAAATTAAGAAAGTGATGAATAGAATTACAGTGTACACGTTCAAAAAAATTATGCAACTTAATGGAATGTTAATAAGGGGAATCGGTATTCGGAATTTTGAACAGGTTGAAAATGAAAATATGTGACATAGTTATTTTCTGGTTATTCCCTCAGGAATGTAATATTCGGTGAAATATGGAGAACATATTTTCTCATTCCTCATTGACAGGAAATATCAATTTTGTTCCGATTTTCCAAATATGGTAGATGTACGTAGTCGTTTATGTAGAACGTGGAATTTGAGAAAAATATTTACGACCTATTGGCGGATGAGTAAATTAGAAATTGAGTTACTCGGGTCATAATAGGCGTACTCTTCCTCACCGATGGCCCAGTAGCGTCATCCTAATTAAAGTTCAGTGACGCAAGTCGACGAATCGGTATACACATTATGTCCCACGAGTCTCGTCTGCTCGGTCACGAATCACAGTTACCCGCGGATCCTTTTCGGGTAAAGGTTGAAGGTTGCAGGAACGAACGTTATAGCTATTACGTAAACGAACCTTATAACTTGGCCCGAGATGTCTGGGGCGATATATAAAAAGGAAGAAAAAAACGGCGAGCTGCTGGATGAAGATGGAGAGGACACCGGGGAAAAAAGTAGACAGAGTAGTCGACCGTAATTTATCGTTCTCGCGCGAAAGATCATCGTAAAATTTATTGGTCAATTTGGACCAGTCATGGCCGATCGTTGCGCAATCGAAAATGCCATTGAGATGATCCCTCGTTCGATCCACGCGATGATTATTCAGTATCCACCGAATTATTGGATGATCCTCGTCGTCTCGGTGACACGACTAAACGAAATTATTACCGGTTGTTACGTAAAACCTCTTAGACAGCTCGGAGAGCCTGTCTAATTGGTACTTTCCTCGGTGTCTCGAGAATGAACTCATAATGAAAATATTCGTAAGAAACGGTCAATTGCCTATGCCATGAAACGTTTCCTCGCGATTTAATTGCTTCTCGAATGGCAATTAATTTTAATCTCCTTGCACGGAGAATCAAAGCAGACGATACTACGATTTATTCACTTATTGCGTGTTTTATATTCGCGTTGCAAAACAGCCAAGTTGTCACACGACATTTCATTATGTAGCAATAATCGCGGGATGTAATCTGACTTTATCGACTCCTTGCCAGTATTAATTTTGTAGTACGCCACTGTCCGCGATAATTTCGATAAAAGTCGAGGGATCCTCGAGGATGGTTGCTGTTTTCTGTCAAATTTAACATCGACGTACGCGTTATTCCGCTACTGGAATTTCCAGTAATAAAAGTTGGAATAAATCACAACGTCGGATACTGGAAAAAAGTAAGGTAAAAACGTAATAAGAAGCATGAAGAAAAACGAAGAAAAAGTTCAACATTCGTCTCGACAGCTTAGCAATCCTTCATCTTCCGATTCCTCTAATCGAGGATAGGTTCGCTGCGCGGTGTTTACCATATAATGGAATGTCCTTAGACTGTCGTTGGATGAATATAAAATTTTGCTAAATCACCGCAGCATTTCCTTCCAATTAATGATCGGCACTGAACGCCGGCGATTCTCGATACCAATGATTTCATAGCCGAGCAAATCGAGCGTGCAACGCAATCCGCGACTCCATCGAGCAAAATCCAACACCCACCCGTGAGGCCTCTAATTGAAATCTCTCAGATGATGCTTGGAGAAAAGAACGCTTGGAATTCAGACGCTAGACACGCATCCTTCTTACCAAGGCTGTATTACGGCATACGTAGGGAACACGGACAGGTGGATACACGAAGGCACTAAACCTCAAACGCGAGAGCATCATCGGGACCCATTGGAGCGGGACGGTAGCACAACGCTAACCGAAGAAGATGAAAGTTGTTTGCTGCCGATTCAGTTGCCTCATCCGGGATGAACTATCATTGACCTTCGTCCCCTGGTTTCACTCCGTCCGATCGCCGTGTTTTTGACACTGGCCATTGCGAAACCTTGCTAACTAGGGGGATCTAACTACGAAGAGAGGATCTAACTAGTCATGAGAATCATGAGAATCATGAGAATCAACCACTGCCTTCGTTCGCTGTACGCGCAACAATAATTGGTTGCACAGGACAACCCCGACTGTAAGTCGGAATTGCGTTAAGCCACAGTAGCACAAACAGAGGCAGTTCCTACTACGGGGGCCTAACTACGAAGACCTAACAATCAAGACCTAATTCCAAGGCTCAACTATCTCCGATCGCTATACGTGTAACTGTCACTGATACAGATTAGGCTTGCCCAACTCGATTGCACAGGACACGTCGACCACGTGAGTCGGAATTGCGTTAAGCTTGAGATATTAGTACCCAAAGGGGTCGAGATTCAGAGTAGAACTCGCGGAAATGGCGGCCGGTGGAAACCTCTGTAGGCGTGGGAGCGGAAAATGCAACCACGATTGACTATGCAAGAGGCGGCAGATAAGAAATACAAACAGTTGAAGCGGACAATGAGTATAAAAAAACTATTCCCTGGGAGCAAATGTCAGTTCTATGAAAGATCACCTGATTATTTCCAGCGAAGCATTGTTCGTCATCGGTTATAAATGTCAGCTTCGACAGATTGGTCGTCGTCGATAAATCCGTGGATAAATCGCGAGCCTTGATGACCGGGTGGCAAGTGGGAAAAAGAATTCTGTCAAACCATAGAATAGAAAATGCTCGTCCGAGGAACATCTCGTTTTCTGACAGGCTAAATCACGCTCGTCAGACGCGGCCAGTCAATGCATCCAGCCTCGGGATCGATTCATCATTTCAGCGTCACAGAACGAACGAGAAGATTGGCAAACGACGAACTAATCAATTTTCGTAATTGCTCGCGACCTTTGTGGCAATCGCGACCGTTTTTGCGCCATCATTCGCGATGAGACTCTTAGAGGGAGCGATTATGGAACAATTTCGTGGCTCTTTCGAAACAGCGGTCGACGAATACCATGGAACACGAATTCCTTGGCAGATTCTGTCCGTGTTAGACTAGATACAACTTTAAATACAGGGTTTACGAGCGCATTCCGATACGTCATACGCATTCTAACTTTATTGGCCTATTAACGTTTCCGCGAGTATTACGCGAGACGTTACGATCAGTTTCGCGTCTGTTGTTGCAGCGCTCGCTGCACTTCATCAGCTTAACGCGTTTTCGCAAGACGACGTACTTTTATTATCGGTCGTAAGGCATTTTCATGTGTCATGGCGGAGGTGAGCTATGGTGCGCGAGTTCGTAGACACTTTTAAAAGCAGTTAGAAAATTGTGAAATCAATCGTGACCGTGTAACATTGCGTAACTGCTTGGTCGAACTGTCTTCGTTATCGCCCATGGTGTACCCCCATAGTTTCTCACGGTTAGACACCGACGCTCGACGGAGTTGTCGTGAATGATTAATAAACGGTAATAGCCGGTAATGTAGGCTAGATTCCGCAAGCTTATGACATACCGTGATTGAAAAAGGCAAGTGAAACCGCGTTTCTCCATTGGGATGGTGTCAATTAGGAAAACCTATGGTTATGTAACCGCAGACGAGAATCTGACGCGTATTGATCCCTTACCCCGATCGACTCGGGAAAGAAACTCCGAGTCCACGAATGGACGTATCGTCTCGGCATCGAGAAGCCTTGCAGGTCGTGAACAGAGTGTTTCAGTGGACGAGCGAATTTCTATCGACTGATCCAGCCAGTTATTCTCGAGAATAATTAATGTATAAGTCAGTAACGTCGATGATGATAGAACGATCACGCCGATTTCATGCTCTTCATCCGATGAAAGGAGAATCAAACACTCTGTCCTTTCCAATTTCCCAGAGAGCTTCGTTACAAGTCACACGTGCTCGTATAGAGCCTATACTATATATCATGCGAAGAAAAAATTTGACAAATCCATTGAAATTGTTGGGTAACCGTTGCGTTTACATTTTGAAGGCACGTGTAGTCGGTTACGAGTTAAAAACCATAATTTAACTTAGAATCGAAGGTGAAGCCGTAGAGGGTATTACATCATCGACTGGTTGAAGTTTCTAATGATGCACGAATCGAATATTTCGATGGCACGTTGTTTTTTACGGCAGAATTATGGTGTTGACCTTTCGCGGGCAAAAATTTCCACGTTACGTGATCGCACAAGTACGTTTACCCAAACGAACCGTGAACTAGAGACGCTTATAACTATTAAAATCAATTTAACTCGAGGACTCTTCGCGAACACGTTTCTTATAACGTGTGTACCTAAATGGAAAAGTATTTTCTCATTGTCTATACTCGGCCAACGAATTCATCTTCGTCCAACTGAGAACTATACTCGTCAGAAGTGAGCAATTGCGACATCAAGAAAGCGTACGAAGTACGATCGACTGACATTTCCAATCGAGATATAGAATTTCCTAAGCGAGGTATGAATTTTCGTGGCACGATTCTACTTTCGACTTTACCCTACCGCGATCGCGAATTCCATTTACTGCGAGGAACTTCATCTCGCTGGAGACTCTCCACGCACGTCGTAACCCCATTCTTCGAGGGACCATTTTTCTCGCGTCGCGACGTTATCGATGATGTTCCCCGATGGGGATCGACGATTGGGAAACGGAGGCTCCAGAAAGGCGGATTTCAAGTTAAGGAACAATGATAACCTTTGATATTTCGCGCGCCAACAGCTGGCTGACGCTTGTATCTCGCTATTAATTCTTGCGAGGCTGTGCACGCGGCCGTACGTGTAAATACCAAGCGCTAGGCTCACCGATGGAAACGATGTTTTGCAGAAACGAAAGTGATCGCGGCACAACTCGAAAATTCCACGAGACGTCGAACAAGGAATCCCTTCCCTTAAACGTCCAATCAAATTTCCAAACGTCTCTCTGCACGGAAGGATTACCTCATCGCGATGAGCACCGATTATTTTTCGGGTGCCAAAAATGGCCCGGAAGAGAAATCTCCAGACGGGGCGAACTTTCTATGAAGCTACGACAATTGAAAGACCACGCGAGGGAAGCACGAATCGAAATTACGCGTGTTCGAGGCGAACAGGGAGAGAAAACGGAGCGACGAGTTACTGCTGCGATTGCAGAGCACATCAGCGAAGAGACGCTGTCTTTGGAACTGCATCTTAACACACGAGGATTCCTATGTCACCCCTGGCAGCCACAATGATCGCGAAGCCTTCGAAAAACACTTTCACCACAGATCCCATAATATTATTTTCCAACCGTCCCGCACAATCCTACGCGGTCTACTGTGTCCACGGTGTCGTCCCGTTCGCATTCGTGCACCCCAACCCTTCTCGCGTCCATCCTCCACCCGCACGTGTGTGTCACTTGGTCCGTCGTCGCACTTTACTTACCATCATCCGTGAACGCGATCTAATTTTCGGCCTGTCTACCGAAAACTGGTCACCGGTGCGTAATGGGACACTCAACACGGACACATTGTCTCGCGGGTGCGCTTGGTGGTCCCGAGAGAGGTGACTTCTTCGTCTCGAGGAACGTGGAGAGCATTTATAGGATTCACCCGATTGGCTGGTGGGGGTAAAACGTTCGGTCCATGCGATTATTGCGAACCGACGTCCACGGGAGGATGCTGTAACTCTTCGTCCCGTTCGTGGGACGAGGTGAACAGTGCGGCAGAGAGAGAAGAAGCAACGGCCGGCAGCTAGAGCGACTGAAATGACCTAGAGGGAGGAAGGGAGAGAAAGAGAGACAGAGAAGGAGAAAGTGAGAGTAGTTGGCTAGCAAGAAGGACGGGACGATGTACAACGCCGTCTGAAAAGGTCCGACGTCGCGTTCGATGATCCTCGTGGACGTCTAACGTGCCGCGATAGCGAAGGACGTTCGTCCTGAACGTTCGCCATGTTTCACTGGAAACGGTTGCCTCGGCTTCGAGGAACTCGACGAGCAGGAGATTCGCGTCTTCCCTTTGTCGTGCACGCGTGTCACGATTAAAGGGAACTCCATGCGATCATGGAGGATGCTACATCTCTGTTCTGATTACCGCATGAGGTAATTTCGCTCATCCAGACTCACGAAGGACACCCACCACCGATCATTATATCGACGGTGTCTGGGATTATACACCCATTAGGATGAAATTTATGGTTGGTCGGACGTGGTACGCTTCTATTAACGCGTTGTCGACTCGTCGCGTCTTTTGTTACCGATGAAATTCCTTGGGGACGACCTCGCACTCTTTTCACATTTACCGTGGATATTTGCTTAGACTAATTCGACTAATTTCGTGGGTATGTACAGAACGAACGATTGTAGTGGATATACGAATTTGAAACGAGACTGTCGCGTCTTCACCCCTGTCTAATCGACGTTGCTCAGTTTCAGAGTTACAGAGGATGCACGGTACTGACATAAGTCGGGACTGACATAACTTGTTATGTCTTTTTTCAAGTGTTTCCCTGTCGAACATCCATCGATATTTCATCCATCGGTGTGACATTTCGCGGAAACGTTGCCCGCGGTGCGCGCAACCACCTCTGGTCCTCGTCCAGTCTACCTCCGAACCTACTACACGATATTTCGTCGAAAAAGAAGCTGGTAGAAAGTAGACTCGAGATGTTCCGTAACCGTATGACACACCGCGATAACGCACCTAGAAACACCTGCGTAACACCTCGTAACACTTCTTAATTAAGTCTAACAGGGACACGCGAATGGACAGCGCAGGAGTTTCATCCCTCGAGTTTCGAGCGAGTCCTCGAAGAAATCTCATCTCTCCCGATTATTTAACGCCGATTTCCACGGCTGTGAAATTACAGGCTCGTGGTAGTTCGAATAATATCGAGTAATCGAATCACTCGAGAGAATAGCGGGAGACTTTGGTTCTCCAAGATGGCGCGCAGGTGTTAGCATAATTACGCCGCGATAAATTACAAGGCATGGTTTCTCGGTTTTTCGCGGTCGGTCGATTTGTTCTGGAATTGGAACTTGAATCACGCGTAATTGGCCTGATCGTAGCTCGGAGTGATATATACATAATATACACAATAGCGGTATGCTATACACTGCATAAGCGAATGCAGTGGATGCAGTTAGGAGATAACGGATACAGAGACAGATAAATTCGTCCTGGGTGAAAATGGTGGCGCAAGAATATTATATTTGCTTTCCCCGATAACTTGTTATTTAAACTCGTCGTACGTGCAGGACACTGGTTGAGATCCAGCGAGCATAGCGGGTGAAATACTCGGTTATAGTAAAATCTGTGTTACGCAAGGTTTCACCGGTGTCGTTGTAATCGGGATTCGCGTAGATTCTCGTGCAGGTGAAGAACCTCGGACACAATGATCCTCGACGATCGACCGTAATCATCGTTACGTGAGTTCACCGTCCCCGGTGATCCGTGTGCTCACGTATTTGCACCTGCATCGTTTACCGATGTCGCCATTGTGTGTTACCGTAACAAAGATGTTCGCCCGGCAAATAACAGAATAAGCACTCCAGAAGCGACTAATTGGACGTAACTACATCTGATAGTTCTAATTTATTCTAGCGCTGCGAAATACGATTTCGCTTAACCAGAAGACCTAACTCGGAACGAACGTTAATAGCTTTCGCGCGAGGAAAGCGGCGAAATATCTTTTTTCTCAGATCGTATCGCAAATTAGTAAATATACGAGTCGACGTAGACGCATGGGGAGTAATTTATTTGCATAATACTTTGCGTAATGTCGAGAATGCGGAGTTATTGTGTTACGTATTCGAGCTTGGAGGTGTAGGAACACGTGTGCTCGATGTTGTCTACCTTTGGGAAGGACAGCTTCTACTTGTAGACTGTGACTATTCGTCAAACTTCCGAGATTGTCCTTATTCGTACGAGAAAATTATTTTCTATATTCGGTTTATTTCTGATACGTATTATATACGGTATGTTTATCAGAAATCTGTCAATCCCAAATTCTCTCAGGGAAACTCGATTTAAACGTTCTATCCGCGACACCTGCGTAACCTATCCCTGACTCTAGCAGCTATGACAAAATTTATAGACTCTGACTATTCATCAAACTCCCGAGATTATCTTTATTCGTACGAGAAAATTATTTTCTATATTCGGTTTATTTTTTATACGTGTTATGTACGGTATGTTTATCAGAAATCTCTCAGGGAAATCCGATTTAAACGTTTCATCCGCGACACCTGTCTAATCTCTCGCAGCCATGACAGAATTGATCGAGCCGCTGCTTAAAATTCACCATTCGATTTCCGTTAAGCAACTACTCGTCAGACACCATCCCTGATCGTTGCTCGACCGATCATAAGTGAGAGATTCCCACCGAAAGGAAACCTTGGAAGAATCTGGAAACACGAGTCGCTCTGTTCGTAGATCTAGAGGTCTGATAATAGGTTCTAAACTGTACTTCGACGATCGATATAATACCTGATAACGAAGCCAACACTGGACGATCTATGATTTCGATCATATTTGCATTTGCATTTAATCCTGCGGCAGTCTTATCTTAAACAATCTCGTTTCTTGTTTCCGAAGCGAAGCTAGAAATTAGGAGAATTTCTTAGCCGAGGGTATACTTATATTACGTGTAATAAATTTCACGGAATCCTCGACGTAGGCAAATTAGAATCTTATCCAATCTTTCCGTACAAGTTTATTAATATGCAACCTCCTCGAGCTGTTGCAAAACTTGGAATAATTGCTACTCGCAGTCAATCCTGTTTGTGTACCTTTTCTTCAAAATGAAGTTAAAAATTGGAAAAATTTAACGAAATGCTTAGCCAAAGAAGCAATTAATACTGTATACTTTAAAAATGTTCGACGCAGGCAAATCTTCTTACGCGAGTATGTCAGTGTACCTGAAAGGTGCTGAGAAACTTCAAACGTTCACTTCATCTGCTCCTGAGCTCAGAATCGTAAACTGAACTTTACGTTAAATTACTAACAACGGTAATCACCATAAACGTTCGCGGTGTTATTAACCATATTACTTCATTGTTGCGCTATCTCCTTGCACAAATGGCGGGTGAATTCCCACGATTATGACAACGTAGTACCAGAAAGACGCGTCCGTGTACTCTAGCTCTCGTTATCGAAATTGCTCCCCTATCGTCGTACTCTTCCAATTATCCTTCAGAAGGATCGTAACTTCAGACCCGTTCGATAATTCCTGCATCTCGATGAAGTCGACCAACTACCAACGCATCGTCTTTCCTCTCACACGGAAGTAATGGTGGATCTATTCTATAAATTATAATTATCCTTGGAGGTATTAATACCGCGATCGTATCCCTATTTCCACGTATGAATGAAGTTCCTTTTTCCATGTGCCTAACCTTTCTCTTAGTATTTAGTTTTCAACTGAATGAAGGGGCTACGCCGACCGTAGAAAAGGTCGTAATCACGGCTCGTTCGACCTTCGATCTTTTCCTTATGTCGGATAACATAGTAATCGACGACGCTATTTCGATCAACCATCCTTTGTTTCGACGACACACGTCGAAAGCTGTGATCCTTCGAACAGAACAACACGACCTTCTCGTTGGACGAAATCGTTGCTTCTCAACGCGTTATACGTATCTAATTTACAAGCAGAGTCCCTTTCTCCGGTGTTACGTGCGTGGAACATGATTTATCGCGTGCCTATAATTCGTGTTACGAGCTGAGATAAAGAACTACCTGGGCTGGAGATAATTCTATCGAGAATTTCTTTTTTGCCCGCAGTCCGATTTGAGACTGTGAAACACATTGGCATTGGATTCGTATTAACCACTTGCGCTGGCAAGAAATTCACAGACGCGTGTGCCAGAACGGTCCAGTGTTTCTGTGACAATTGTCCGACGACGCGTGTACCACGTCGATGGCGATTCTGCGACGAAAGCATTACGACGTGCGTGGCACGTCTTTTTAGCGCAGATGGTTAAAGCCACTGGGACTCCCAGTCTGGATCAGATCAGGTTTTACCTATTTCGAAGGAATGCTCTTAAGAGATTCCTATTACGCGATAGCCCAAGAAGTTTGGTCCTATGCCACTTAGGCGATCGTTAGTGGATCCTCGACATATGAAAGCGATTCCGAAGTGTCGTAAGTGATAGTCGATTTCATAAGATACATACATCCACGCAGGATAAAAGGATTACATAATATTTTCTTCGCTTTTTATTCTTCTTCCACTCTTCTTTTTTCCCTCCGCGCGTAATAATCATAAATTTGTCATCCATCGTTAGATATCCGGGGCTTTCTTCCACGCGACCACCGTCTAAGCATTTTTCGTCGTATTTAAATGAAAGTCACCAATTTATTGCTTTGGCATTTAAGACGCATTAAAAATCTTTCGATTCCCTGCTCGAGCTTCGTCGCTTTAAGGTGTATTGAGAGAATAGTCGGTGACCTTGACGATGTCGTCTTATTAAAATTTCGCATTCTCGAAGAGGTATAAATCCTGAAGTTTTCGTTGATATATTTATCGCATAAAATCCGATTAATTTTTTCGCCTTTTCTTTTTTTTTTTTTCCTTACGAAGGGAATAATCGTTGTTGAATTAACAACAGGATCATTAGCCTTTGACAGAAGAGAAGAAGTCTCGATTTAAGTCGAACGTCCGATTTCTCGCGTCTTATAAGGAAGCAAATCGTTATTAATAAAAGATTACTACACGTCGATGGCTGTCGAAGTCACACTTACAACCGATCGTGGTTTACCCGCAGCGAAGTAAAAGTCTGGACGACCTGAAAAGTCGCGGATGACCTCTGCACCTGCACATAAGGATCATCGCGGATGCATTCCCGCTTAATCTCCGCGATGTTGCCCAATTAGACAGGAATACGCGTGGAATCAGGACTCTGGCAGCGATTTTCTCGTAGGTCTCAATGATTTTAACGTCTCACAACATTTCTCGAGATTGCGATTCGAGCTGTCCAAGCATAGTGTACTTATTAGTTGGAATAATCTCACGTATCGGTAGTCAAGATCCCTGGATAAGATCGGATAAATTAAATAACTTCACAGGAATTTTGCTCCGTTGACATAGTATCGACGATACAACGATTTCTAGATGTCTGGATATTACATCCGAGAGAATAATTTCTAATTGGGTATGGTTCGTGATATTTCGGCAATACCAAAGATCTGTGATAGGGGAACGATGAGTTATGCAATTCGACGTTAACGATTTCTAACCCATAGAAATCTACGGGCCCGAAGAATAACATCCTTGGCAGTATTCAAATCACGAGAGGCGTCAAGAGTAATAGTCCCTAAATCGATATTATTTTTCATCGCAGCTCGTAGTGAAAGGAGCTAATATTAGTTTCATTGACGTAATAAGAGGATATTAACAGGGGATTAAAAAGATAGAGCTATGAGGGTTATACGAGCAATAAACTGTCGAAAGTAATTTCGCGTGTCACTTCGAAGTTTATAAATTATATTCATTGTAGATTACAGTTGAGACAGTCTGTAGTGGTTGAGTTAGACTACTACATTTTTATGGCCTAGTAGATAAATCAGATATTATATTAATTATATTATTAATATAATTATAATATTATATTAATAATATAATTATATTATAATAATTATATTATATTAATTTCTTTAAATTTCAGCTTAATTTATGCAATATTACTCTCATGATTAATTTATGATACAATATTGACGTTTATTAGTAAATCCTTGAAGGGAATTTATAAATTCTATGTTATTTCCATTTTAACGGTTCCAATTTATTATTCGATTATTCGATTTTTGGCCATATTTATGCCATCCTTCGATTTTCCTTATCCGTAAACTTTCCCCGAATTGTAAGTTTAAAATATTTTCTCTAGAACTTAACATACGAGCCGTAAGTCGAAGAAGGTCGAAAAAATTATTTTCGTTAGAAGGCCATGCATGTAGGCCACATGACCAAATACGTTCTTGCACCGTAACAATCACCTCATCTTCGTTTGTCATTGATCTCTCGCGCGAAATGGTACATCAGATACTAATAACTTTAGCATTGAATCCATTTGCTTATATAATTTGAACCCGTTCGATTATGTCGCTCGATACTTTCTCGTATCGTGCGAATAAATCGGAACAAGTGCTATACTCTGGACAATACTTGAATCTTGCTAATTTCCCCTCAGAAGTTAAGAAGTGCACACTCGACGTCGCCATTCCGTTGTTCCACAAACGAACATCACCGTGTATCGCTGCCATGATATTTCGCAATATCAAACAGAAAGTTAGAGTTCATGCATATGAATATCGCATTAGTCTCTAATTCCCAAGATAAAGATACCGAGCAATTCGTATGTTCGTTCGAATATTTTCAAAATATTATTCGCCGATATTAGCTGGGAATAAATATTTTTCTCTTCCCCTGGTCGTCAGTTGCATTTTCGTGATTCACGATCAATCATCGGTTTACGATTCCACATTATGAAACTCGACGGAAAATACTGCCTTACACTTAATGTCCTCGGTCACGCAATGAATCCGTAGTTTCGTATTCCTTTAATACAATATTATTTCTAAATATGTCCTATCTCTTTCTATCCTTTTGAAAGAAATAAACGTGCATCTTCTTATCGGGAACACGTTTTAATCCCGATAGCGTGTTACGTGGTCGAGAGTCGTCGAAATATCGTGGAATTTAATTCAATTATTCTATAAGATATTGCTATATATCTTCAATTTTATTACAGCCTCTCCCTCCTGGCGTGAATTTTAATTTCTTAACGAACGAGATAAGTAGGAATATAATTCGTACGTATTTAATTATAATATCGTGCCTTATGCAATACCGAAGTAGGATATTAGATGAAAAATGATATTCCACGATGCTTTCATGAAACGACCGAGCTGTTCTGCAATTCTACAGTAACCGTCCGAGAAATAATAGAAGAGGTTCATGCGAGGCTCCACGATGAATCATATCAAACACGACACTTCAATTAAAATCTACTATTTATTTGTTCGACTTGCACAACATCTTTAGCGACGATAAAAACATAAAGTTTAATCAGATAGAGTCGAAGCCGTTTATTTGACAAATATCTTCGTTGTAGCTCTAATAGTAAAGACAATTTCAAATATACGAAGACGAAAAGAGCGGATTCCGGGGTAAATGATTTATCCGAGAGAAGATTTCGATAATAGAATCGACGGATCTACGATAACAGATCGGTTTTAAGCATATCTTCTTTGGAAATAGTGGTATCCAAATGGTCGTCATTTCTTTTAGTAATAACCACCATAGTGACCATATCCGTGACCAAAACCGTAATGCGGGTAGCCTAAAGGGAAAAGCAGATTAGGATGAAAGGATAACGTCGATGAATGTTCTGTTTATTACATAAGTTAGCTGGTGTGTAACGTCGATGAATATTTTGTCGATTTTACGATTATCGGTGGACAAATCTTCGAGATATCGTCGGATTACGACGTTCGAGGACGTTAATTGTACATACTATCTGAGAATATTAAACTGCACGCAATGGCGCAATAAATTGAGAGTCAAGAGAGGTACAAAATATTCATCGACGTTGAAAGCACTTTCCTCGCGATCTAAATTTCGCCATGCATCGTGTCGTCTTACCATAATGTCCAAAACCATGTCCGTACCCGTAAGCGGGATATCTGTAGATGTAAGGATAATAGCCACCGTATCCGTATCCACCGAGGTATCCTGGTTTCGCGGCGACGATGCCAATGATGACAACCAGCAGAAGGATGGTAAACTGAAAAAGAAATTTCACGATCTTCAAAATTGGCGTACATAAACTATAAACGTCGCGAATTCTATGTTATATCCTTCCATTCTACGAATCAATATATATCTAGGAAGTTGAAAATACTTTTATTCCTGTGTTCGACTTTGCGAACGTCTCTTCAACCCCTTCGCTTTCAATATCGTGTGAGACTCGTGATAAGGATATCGGGCCAGACACGAGTATCACGGGCAAGAGACGTGGTTCATCGATAGGGTCCAATGTGAACAACACGGATTAGGCTCGTGGTTAATTTTCGCCTTTGTCTTTCTGTCTCAGTTACGTGTTATTCGTCGTTGTGTTCGGACGAAATGGCTCGACGTGTGACCGACTCTGTTATTGATTACGGCACGCGTCATCCGAACTCGAATCGTAGGATAAGAGGTTAACGTGCCAGACTATTTCCTTGTAAATTTACGACCCTGTCGCGTAGGCTCTTCGAATTTCGTCGAAAATTCGTATTTTACGCGAGTGAAAAGCAAAACATGGAATTGGGGGCTTTAAATTGCTTGCAGTATGTTTGGGTTTAAGAAAGGGGATGCTTAGAGCGGAATTTGGATAAAAGATTCGTTTTATGTAGATACAGAAGGATTTTTATACGTTTAATCTGCATATAGGGTCATATGCAAATTCGGAATTTAGACTTAGCCTTTGGATATCAAGGAATACTCTCAGTGAAATAAATACCAAATCGTATGTCACTTCATAATTCAGATACTAAAAAATAATAAATATGGAAAATAAAATAATTCTAAATTGAGAATAGGAAGAAAATAAATCGACAATTTTAAAGAAATATTATTTTGCATTTCTCAAGATTTGAGTATCAACGCACTGGATTGCTATTTTATTTTTTATATTTAAAATGAGCTTCGATTTTCTGTTCTTTTTTTCTTTATGTAATTAATCGATTTGGTAAATGAGCGACTCGTGTAACGTTGAATAAAAATTCGAGCCCTTGTTCCTCGACAAGGGGTGGACCTCGACTTCCTCGCGCCCTGTGCATCGCCTTTACTTACAAGTTTCGAGTAAGCCATTCTCCGTCAGCTGACACTAGCCAGTTAACTCCTCTAGGTATTGCACTAATTTTTTCCGATCTGTCAGTAGTGTGCCACTGTCCGTCTGACGTTGGTCTCCGGTTCTTTTATAACAAAGGCGGGTTCCACCACGGCCCCACGGCGATTTTCCCAGCCTTCGTATTGGCTTCCCTCTGTTAACACTAATAGCAAAGACTGGCATTGTTACTCTGGGATTATGCGAATGCAATGCGTCATTATGAAAGAGACCCGATGCAGCAACGCGTTTCGGGATGGTCAGTCGTGTGCACGCCCTGTGAGCAGTGCCTTGACACCCAAATTTGCCGAGGGACCCGCGCTTTTCGTCGAGAAAAACCTGTCATCACGTTTCCCAACTTCGTTCCCGGGAAAACAATCGAGATACCGTGAAAATCAGCGCTATGATATTCGCAATGCGAATTTCGGGGAATCCGTGAAATTAATACCTTCCCCGAGACGTCTCTAGGGAACAGCATTTGGGGAGTTTCGTGTACTCGCGGGTACAATAACGTATATTCGTACACGGAAACAAGTGTTTCGCGAAATCACCGCCTCCTTTCGATTTCAACTTGGGACGTAAGGTTTTCTGTTCTCCCCGTCATCCTTCTGTCGAATTTCACGGTTCACGCTCTATCGCGTTACTTTATGACAGTGAATATAACATCGCCTTAAGATGTATAATAATTATAATTTACTTGCAAAATCACTTTAATCCTTTCACGGTCACGTCTGCAGTAAGACAGCTTCGTTATTAATTTCGCATGAATTACAATTTTTGGAAGAAGATTACCAAAGAGCGAAGCGATAAAGTCTCGCACAACGCGTTAAAACAACAGGCTTTCTTGAGATGCACGAAGGTATCCAGAATTATGTGACTGAGATGTAAACTGCTCAGGATGGCGTCGTTATATGAATTGATAATTAACATCCTATTTAGTGATATTTTTATCATTCCTCTGGTAATTTCTTTTAAAAGACGTCACGCCCATATCGCGGGACACGTAGCGAAGTACAAAGAGATCGAGGAGATTGTCAACATCTCGTTACCACGCTATTGGATAATTTAACGTTCGTTTGAGCTAGGACAATGCGTGCACGATTCGGAAAAGGGAGATGTCGTGGCGGGCATGACGTAGACGGAAAGAAGGAAAATCGCGGATTGCGTAACAGGAGCGTGTAACAGACTGCGTTCCAAAATGGCGAAATTTTGGGTGACGGATGGAGGGACGAAATCGTGAGAAAGAGAAGAAAAGAGCGAGCATTGCGACACTGGTGGTACCGAGAATCGGCACTGTCACTGATGGCAGACATACCTCGATACTCGCAAGCCATGTTGCAAAGTTGCGCGAAGGGTGAAGAGATTATGCAGAAAATATGCAGAAAATATGCAGAAAATATGCAGAAAATATGCATATATAAATATTAATTCTCTTCATCTCCTTTCTAGCTGAAAAATTTTTACCAACGATCCGATCCGACAAATCGCGTGATTTACGTTGCACGTGGACGTCTCCCGATGCACGCGAGTTGCAGTTAAATTCGACTGTATATCGCGTCGAAATTCGTGGAAGGTTCGAGAAAACGCGCGCGAGGAGCATCTTGCTGCGCGTAATCGCGTAATTGATGTACGCGACGAGTAATTATTCCGTTTCACGGGGAAGAATTGCGTGACATGTAATTGCAAGTTGCATTTCTTTCCGTCAATCGTCTCGTTCGCAGTCTAAGCGCGTGCACTTATGCATACACAGCGAGACGTATTCCGATATCGTCGCCTGATTTATCGATCCGTGCAATTACGTAACACTGTATAAAATCGTAATCGGTAGGTTCGACGTGAACATTTGAACCCGTGATTCATAATCTCCGCGGCTGATCAGGCAGAAACCGACTGGGACGCCTGGCGTATGTGAAATCGATTGACACTTTGTATGATAATCGCGCCTCGCTTTAATCATCGGGACGAAAAGGCTTGCAGTCTAATTCCGCCAGTTACGTGATCCTTTTTTCCTGTTTCCACGATCGCTATTTCCCCAGAATCGCTGAATATCGCGAACGCCGAAGGACTTTCCGCGTATTACGTATCGCGATGTACTTGAACGAGCAACAGTAAATCAATTTTATTGCGTTCCCGTTGATCCCAGCGAATGATGCGTTAAGGATCAATAAGAAAGCACTCGGTCGATTTCGCGAGAGTTGGGAATTTCTCGGTTTCCCTCGTGTCTTCGATCGTGAGTCGCAAACGTATCATCCCGGAGCTTCGATCGATGGGTCGCGTATGCAAAATCTACGCGGCGAAGGCCACGAAAATTATTAGACCGTGACAGTTGGCATGCGTGATGGGCACGGCGTGTAATTGCAGGATAAGGCCAACTAGAGCTATGGGAAATTTTTTCTGTATCATAAGCATGGGAACGCTGCGCTGATCAATGCCAAGTCGCGACGCGTGTCATCGGATCAGCTGTCGGATAAGTCTTTGAGAATGACTTCTCGAGCCGCAATTAATCTCTTCCGTTGTCCGGAGTGACGTAAACGGATCACGATTCGAATGCAACCGAGGTTTTACTTCTGTCGCTTCGCGCGAAGCTTGTCTAAGATGATTCAGTAGATCGTTCAATTAGCAAGACTTCGTCCAACGAGGAAATTATCAGGGAAGAAGAAAAATAAACGCGATGCTTTAATGAAAATCATCGATGGTACATGTAGATGACAATCTCAGATCCTTAGGCTAAGCGTTAGGCTAATTGGTTCGATACTTGATCGCGCGCTAGTTTGCTCTCTTTGGTGACGAACTCGGAGGCACGCTTCTTGTACTGATTAGAAGCTGAGGATCGGATCATCTCTGCCTTGATCTCGGACAACATCTCGGCTTCGCTGCTCGGTGGTGGCTCAGCGGCTTCGGGGTTCTCGTTGGCAGTCTTCTCCGCTTGCGCAGGTTTCTCGGGCATCATCGCGGGTCGATGATTGTTGTAAGGATAATACCCACCGAAGGGATACCAGTGAGCAAACGGAAAGTGGTGGTAGCTACTCGGATAGAAGTTCAAGTAAGGAACCGTTTTGATCCGTGGGAACGGGTGATCGTGGAAGCCATAACCGAATCGATAAGGCAATCCACCGAAAGGCGTTAGAGGATACGGGTGATGATTAAATCCGCCATAGTAGGGACCATACGGATAGCCAAACGGAGGGTAATTCGTGGTACCGTTAACGTTACCCTGACCATTTTCAGATGCTGCGATTTGTTCGGGAGTCGCTTGATTTTCAGGTGGATTCTGGGGTTCAGCTGGTCTCCCGTTTCCATAGTAGCTCGGGTAAAACGGTTGGTGATAGGGATCGTAAGGACCAAACCTGGGACCATAGAAATACGGTGGACCAAACGAGTATGGACCACCTGTCCCATTACCAGCACCGTGATCCGCGTATCCTGGACCAAAGGAGTCGTTAAGTGGACCAGGATAGAAGCCAGGGAAGCCGTGATAGTAGCCACCGTGATAGTACGGTCTGTAATGGAAACGTGGACCATAGTCGTACCCCCCTAACGCAGTCTGGCCTTGATTCTGATCGTTGATCAGTCTAGATGGGTTACTTTCATCCTGGCCACTAGCTGGTGCCACAGACTGACCCTCGCCTTCGATCGGTCTACCTTGAGGATAAAACCCTGCGTGTCGATGAAACGGCTGATAATACGAAGCATGAAACGGTCCGTGATAATTCAGATTATAAGGTCTACGTGTTATTCTAGCCACCTGGGGATTCTCGTTCTCAACCGCGTTTGGGTTAATCTCGTTAGCTACCGAAGGTTGCTCAGGGAGACCAGGTGTCTGAGGCGTCAGACGATGATAGTGAGGTTGAAGACCGATTTGAGCATAATGATTCGTGTTAGGTAACTGGTGGTCAGGTTCGGGTTTATATCTGAATCCCAAAGGTTGATGGTACTGGTTGGAGTAATGAAGAGTGGTCGCTTTGATGTCTGCATCGATGGAATTTTCTCTGGCGTTGACGTTGGTAGGTGAATCTGCCTTCATTTGGTCGCGAGGTGTCCGTGAATCCAGTTTCGCGGAGAATTCGAACGGTTTGTGCGTTTCTGAATCATGGTACTTCGAGTGACGAGGTGTGTTCGTTATGTAAGCATTCTGGAATGCCTCTTTCCCGTCGCTCGAGGAAGATAGCTCGCGTGTGTGCCGCGGGTGGCGACACAAAGAAGCATTCGACGGGATCTTTGAACTTTCCTGAGCGCGGTCGAGGTCCAATGGCGACTGCGTTTCCTGAATTCTTTTCAGAAGATTGCTCGCCGATTGGTTTGACGATTGGTTCGATTGCGGCTCTTGGTAATCGGTCAGCAAGGTCGTTGATAGAACCGACGCTATGTTCCTGGCGAAAGATGTCAGCACCTCCGCGCCTGTTTAGCAAGAGAGCGATTTAGTTATTTCTTTCCTGCCGTTTCAGAAAATACTTATCGTGATTCTAGACGAATGATTATGGGATTAATTTGTCCAATTCGATTTCCCTTCTCCTTTTCTATTGAAAATCAAATCAAATCGTACATGCAGCTACTCTGTAATCTATGGCGTTTCAACATTCGCCATTTCTATTCTTACATACTTTATCGTGACTTTTAACTCTTTTACTGTACATTTTAAAAATATTTTTTCACTCGATCGATCCGTGATTCCAATACGGTGTTTTGTCTCTGATGGAAAGATTTTAGAATCGAAATTTTCATTTTGAACAGGAATGAAAGGAAATAGTATGTATCTAGTAATTTATTTATAAGTAGCCTTATTCACTCCTCCATTTTTATAAAGAGAGGAAGATTAAATAACGCGTTTCGGATTATAAATGTCACCGTAATGACATTCAGCAATGGGATAGGAAAGGTTAGACCACGGGAAACTAATTAATATTTTCCATAATGTCACTGATTTCGCGTTCGAATCTGTATTAACATATTCTACGCGGTTACAATGGACTAAATGTTGAGTCGGGATCAGGAGAACATGCTCGTGACACAAGTCGTGTATCGTTAAGGGTTACCGCCACGAGAAGGCTCTAGCTTCGAGTATGGCCAGAGGCGAGCAAACGTCACTCGATGTAAACACGGCTTAAGTGTAACTGGAAAGTGAACGCAACGAGGAAATCTCGAGTGCGATCTATAGTCGAAAGAAATGTCGAGAAAAAATTTGCCAGCGGCAAAATTGCATTGCAGACACGCCAACAAACTGGTGGAGTATGCAAATGTGTCCTTGAAAAATAAAAACAAGCGGATTCGACGGAAGCATGCTCAGCTCCGACAAAGTGAAATTATAGAAAGTAATAAGAAAAGGAAAATTAGTGATAATTAGCAAAATTAGCAATACGAGAACGGAATTCTACTGTAGTCAATGTACAATATTTAAAATAACGAATAAGGACGCAAGAAACTCTATAAAAATGATAAGAATAATTTTTTTATTAATTATTATAATTTTAAATAATTATGTTTCTTCAGGTCATTATTGTTATCCCGTTGTTTATTATTATATGTGTGCCAGATGATCGCTACGAATTAATTAACGGCATCCGAAATTCCGTAGAACGTTGAAATAAATGAAAACGAAGAATTAATTATTTAAAATTTAATTTTACGTTCTGTATTACTTAACCTTTAAATTTAAAGTCGTAAATTCACTTTTACGATTCCGAGTTTGTAAAAACTGGCTCGGGTAGCACAAAAGGAATTGATGTATGACGTGATCTTTTTATCTGAACGACAGGAATTCCATTAGCGCCCACAGACTCATTTGGACAATGTGACGTGCATCACTCTCAAAGACCAACTGACATACATCAAATTGCATATCAATTATACTTTCTCTGTTCGAATAGTTTTGCGATCGTTCGATTCGCGTAAGATTGCCCAATTATGTGTAACCATGTGTATTTACCAACTCAAAAGAACGCATGATGTATTTCATTTAATCTTCTTAAATACCTCCTCTGTTCGCAACGATCGTATACAAAAATATAAAGAGAATAAGATGAGGAAATTCAAGTAAAACCCACACATATTCTTGAGAAACGTTTGCGTCGCCCACAAATAGAATAATCGAAAAATATCTATTTTTTTTCGTCACAATAATTATTATAAAACAGAACGAAACGTCCCAATGATTTATGAAAGTGTCCTGAGTCATGTATACTTCTCTCGAAAATATTAAACGCATTGAAAATTAAAAAATAAATTACGTCGGTGCTACAAGCTTGATATAAAAGATAGATTTGAGTCATTTCGATATAAATAAATGCAACGCGAGATAAGCGAAGCAGAATTATGTCTTTTCTGACTCAGACCTCTTTCATGAATATTGGCAGAAGTATCGAGTGCAGTCGGTGAAATTAATAGACCTTGGCGGAGGAAAAGGAAAACCGATCGCTCCTTAGAATTTTCCTCCGCAAGAATAATCCTCATTGTTCTAAAAGCAGTTCAAGGGTGTGCACTGTGATCGTTAAAAGCGTTTCCCAGAACGGAATAACAATCGACTTACTGAGTCCGTTTTTCGCCGCGCTCGCGTCATCCCGGAGGATCCATAAGCTCGCAACCAGCAGCGTTATCTGCAATAGAACAGAAACTGAAATCGTCGAAAGGGATATCGCACGCTTTCCTTCTCTCTTCGTGCCAGCGAAAATCCTCGCTTCCCTTTGGCCTGCGTAACGCGCAGCGCGTAATGAGAGGCTCGCGATGACGTGCCCCGCAATTTTCTGTAATACGATGTTTATTATTTGCGATTACGCAATGCACGAAGCGCACACGCGCGGGCCCAAAGATCAACGCACCGTTTCGTACGCGACACACTTGCTGTGCACGTGGTGCTGCCACCGATTGTGAAAATTTCGCGAGGAAGCAATCGTCGAGACGGAAGCACGTGACTCTGCTTTCGAAACAGTTCTATTTCCTTTGATTTCGAATCGTTATTCCCCGCGAACGTATAATTTTCCATTCCATTTTAAAATTACGTTTGTTTAATCAAAATTCTTAGCAATCTTCCACGACTCCTCGCGATTATATGATTTCGGATTTCATTTTAAAATTAGGTTTGTTTCGTCAAAATTCTTAGCAATCTTCCACGAGTCCTCGCGATTATACGATTTCGGATTTCATTTTAAAATTAGGTTTGTTCAATATAAATTCTTGGCAATCTTCCACGATTTTGGATTTTGATCTTAAATCGGATCAAAGTTCGAGAATTTTAGGTCGAAGTAGGAGAGTTAATAGCGAGTTTAATTGATAATAAAGCTTCATTCGGAGGAACGTGTTTTCTTCTTTTGTCTCTGATCACCCTGGTTCACTATTTGTCACACGATAGCGCGAGCAATTATCGAGGAACGACAGGTATTCGTGTTCTTCCGTGTCTTCTCCTTGATGCACATTCTCGCGATAGGAAGCTATCAGTACTTCTCATTACTTCTCACGGAACCTGTTATCCACGGGATTGAAACGCATGACGGATCAATCGATCGCGGCGGACTTATTGCTTCCTGAAGTCTCGAATATTCTTCGAATAAAACCGAGCGGCCGCGGTCGTGAAAATAATTGTCCGCAGTGTTACATAACACTGAGATTGCATTGTGAAACACGCGACACGCATGAAAGAAAGCGAGGAAATAGATTGCAATTATTATATCACTCGTCGTGGTCTGCATGTGAAAATGGCCGCGGCCAATTGTCAGTCATTATTCGCTATTTCTCATAAAATCGCAATACCGTACAGTTGCATATTCCGAACGTTAGTTTTCGAGTACATGATTCGAAGATCTTCTCTTCGCGTTATTTATGGTAACAAGTATCATCGGACTAGGCTCTGAAGCTGAAACGGTACGGTATAGCCAGTGACGAATTAATCGATTATCGATAAATGTCTCCATAGAAAGTTTACGCCAACGCGTGTATATAAATCTGTTCGGCGAGTATGGCAATAAGTAATTCGCGTTGAAAGCGAATAAGGAATCGCATCTCGTTCCATTCATGGTTTATTCATTCACGAAGTTAATTTCTACGTGTAACGTACACCGTGATCGCAATAAAACCCCACGTGGTCAGCCGCAATTTATACGCGAGTCTCATGAATGGTCACTATCGCGATCTAATGTTTGAAATTTCTAACGGAGGAACCAACCTTCGCTGATGGAACTGACTTCCATTCAACCACGCGATCCGTCAATGAACGATCATTCTAGCCTGTCATCGTTCATATGAAAGACGAAAAACTTTTCACAATGTCTCGTTAATTAAGCACGCGCGTTTGTTTTCTTAATTAAGTGTCCAGGGAACACGACGCGATAAAGCATCTCTATCAACAATTAATGTTCCTTCTTTCTATCGGTAGCAAAGATTTTATGGAATTCATTCTCAGATTATTCGTTTAGAATTAAATGCGTGGTCTCCAAGTGGAACGCCTTCTGAGAACACGGGACCAGCCTATACCGCGTCATATTGTTCTACACGGATCGTAATTAGCACGATTATGCAACGATTAATCCTTTCTTCTCGCAAGGACATGCACTTGCGAATATATAGATGCTAGCCCAGCCGCAGATGGACAGTACTGTTGCTCAAAATTTATCTGACACGTGTAGATCTTGTACAGCACCTGTGCACCTCACTGTCTCGCGAGTCCCGACGATTTTTCACCGTTACGTAAACTTTTATGCTATTGCGAATGACAATTTCGCGTACAACGACAATTCTGCGTTTTGCGATTACTCTGCGCAACGACCAGCTTGCTCGCAGCTTCCTTTGGCCGATTACAGAAATTTCACTGACATCCGTCAGATTTATTGCACCTTGTTACTCCTGGTATCGCGACTTACGCTGCATCGTGTAGCGATTAATTCTTAATCGTTATTAATGATGAACGGCAGCTATTAAATAAAGTACCGGCGCACGTTACGATATTTCATTATATCAAATGTATCGTAAGACAAACAGACTGTTCAAACAAACGCGGGACGAGAGTGACATAACTCATAGTTTGCCTTGTCAAACCGCATCGTTAGAGTAGAGGAACGGGACGAAAATTAATTTTCCCGATACACGTCTAAGAAAGTAACCCCGTTACCACACGATGCATCGATGTAGGACGAATATCATCTTCTCGCTTGCGAAATGCTCGGCACGTTATTTTTTTCTCTTTTTTTCTTTTTCCTCTGTGTCAACGAGGATCGTATTAGCGTCCATATACTCACGTGTAGAGGGTAATGCATCGTGCGTGCAGCTCGTGACGACTAACAGGCATACACCGTGCCCGATGTCATTTATACTTTCTCTCCATAAACGCTTTTGCCCTAATTCAATTGATATAAGAACGACCAATTTTCCATATTTCATGCGTGAACGAAATTATGTATAATTTCGTTTCTCGAGGTTTTAATGACGAGTTCCACCGACATGGTATCGATTAATCCTTTATAGGCATCGTACAGAGATATCGTGTAATACCTTGTGGAACATTTCGCTGCACGATACTTGACAATTCGCAGGATTCCGGTTGATTATTTTATTAATAAAATCCGGTGATATTGATACTTAATCGGATGATCGATAGGAATATAGTGTTTACTATAGAGTACTATCATTGCCCGATTCGGAAAGCTGTCGATCACGCTCGGATTATAACTTGTCACGGTATCCCTATAATTCTTCTTCATTCGCTACATAGCGATTGAGCAAGCCTAATTGAAGGAGCCCTTATCCTACGCGCGTACTTGCGAAATAAATTACGAAACAAAGAAAAGGCAATTTTCACGTGCTCTTCTATGCGTTTAATGACATTGTTTAAGTGGTTGCGCTTGAGCGAAGTTCCATGCGAGATGATTTTTAATTATATATGATCACGTGACAATAAATAGCGTGGCATTCTTGGAACGTTATAACGAAAATGTCAGACGACCGTGGATGGAACTTTTATACCTTTTTATTGCTAGCATTTTGTAACTAATTACGATTAGTATCCTATGTGATTGATCGTGCTAACAACGCCGGGGGCAACGGCACCTCGAACGTTGTAAACTTGCACAGATTGCGGATGCAGGCCCACTAGTCTCGTTGCCCTCAAATTCGGACCGACAATTAGCGGCTGTACACCTCCGAATCCGCCTAATTGCCGGGCCTGAATGGAATTAAATTGATGTCTCATAAATCCGGGATACTTGGACAACATGCCAGTTACGCTTCCATAGGGAATTCCACCTGGAACGAAATAACGTTTAGCAAATACGGGTCATGGTTTTACTAGCTGTGCAAAGGTGCAGAGAAAGTTTAATTAATGACGCTTCTTCGTATGTTTCTTTTTTCTTTATATTAATTTAGAAAAGCAAGATTCCGCTTTCGAAATGGTAATAAAAGTAATCGCTCGTTGCCGATGCTTATTTGCCAATGTTTATTTGCAAATGTTTATTTGCCAATGTTTATTTAGAATCGCTACTCTTTTAGAGACAGTGCGAGCTCTAAGAATTAGGCGACACCGCCTATGCAGGAGACATCGTCTGTGCAGGCGACACCGCCTGCGCAGGCATTCAAGTCTCCACGCATCTCCACGTATCGACGTCTACGCGATTTCCGAGTCGCAGGCGAATTATCGCCTGTGCAGGAGACATCGTCTGTGCAGGCGACACCGCCTATGCAGGAGACATCGTCTGTGCAGGCGACACCGCCTGCGCAGACATTCAAGTCTCCACGCATCTCCACGTATCGACGTCTACGCGATTTCCGAGTCGCAGGCGAATTGAAAATACAGGAAAATTTAATATTTCTTTTTCTTTTTACCGACGCTTGATCCACGTCACGATGCCTGCAAGTTTGTACTTTGATACTCTGTTTACGATTTCAGCAATGAAAGTGAAAGGAATTCGAGCGAAGCGTTCTGGAACCTCAGTGCCGTCCTCTGTTGTGCTTTTATCGAATAAAGAGGCAGGTTGTAGGAAGTTTAGGAATATTCGTGTTTATTCGCACGTAACGGTAATAAAATCGTAAGTCATTGGTGCAATAACACGTAAGTTAAGAAACGATGTTACCTTTACGAGGATTGTGTAACGTAAATGGAAAGTGAACACACTGACTTACCATACGCCAATCCATTCACCATTTCCACGATTCCTGCACTGTCCGGTGCGGCTGTCGATAAGTTCAGCAAACCAACCACGGTTAACAGCAGAATGGTCTGTAAACAATTAGTTATTCTCATTTTGCCAGCGGACTCTTGCGAGCTACGCTATAGAATAGAGATATTCTAGTTGATCCTCCTACTTGAAACGAAGCATTTTGTTGCTCTTTTATATGTGCTCGTACTTTCGATCAGATATCGCGTACAAAGAAATAATTTTCCCATATAGTTGAAGGAACATTCAGATCGTTAACGCAGCAGAATTTAGCCGTTTATCAGATTCTCAATTAAAACGTTGTTAACATCTCGAGGCTGTTATCTCGCAGCTGAATTTCACGATAGGCAGACTTAGGTATTACCAGCAAATGACAATCGTCGATAGAAAGTATGTCGCTATTTGCATGTTAGGTTTTTGCCTCGTTTTATACACGTTTTACCGTAAACGAGCAGAATGTTCCATCGTCGCACAAACTTAGAAATCTCGCGAATCGTTAAATAAACACGTTCCGTGTGTTAAGTATTAGATGTTAATCGTTCTCGCTTTCTCCTGACAATCTATTTTTGCTTTAAAAGACAGAAAAAAGAAATAAGAAATAAAAATTCGAAAGAACGTGAAGCAACGAGGAACACGAGACGTGCAATTGAGACACATACTTTCATTCGAATGCATTGTTTAAGTGCGGGAGTAATTTCATTTCCAGTACACGTATTCGTGTTTTCTGTTTGTCGAATCGTAAAACAAGAACGAAACTCGAGTACAAACTCGAAGATTGAATTATACGCACGGCGTAATGTTACTGTTGGCCAATCCAAGGCCGGCATTTCGTTTCCACGATTTTCGTCGTTAGACTGCACTGACAGTTGAGAATTCGTGAAAGAATATTCAGGATTTGACCGCTGAGATTTGCTCGATAATTAATTTAACGAACAGGCAAACAGGGTTCGCACGTCTGGAAATTTTGGATAAGAAAATTTGAGGAAATTTAATGAAAGAGGAAAATAAATGGTAGAAAGAGTGGGAAAGTTCATTGAACATGTCTCGAACGCTCTTAGAACTGTGAAACATATGGACCTTGGAGGACACAATCACCTCTCACGACGTTAGTCACGCGATTCGTATTACGTTCACGCATTGACTATTTTCTCCTTTTCGTTCTACTTAAAAGCGCTCGTAAGCGCAGTTCCTAATTGTCACGTGAGTTACAGCGGTTTCCATATTAGCACTGTCAAAACATATGTTTCCCGCGATATTTCCATGCCTCCTATTTTAACGTTCATACGCTACTATTTATACATATTTGCATACGCATTTAAACTCTGTGACTCGATTTAATTCAATTTCGAATATTGAATATTCACGAATGAAAGGAAAATGAATCAATCAACAAACGTGAATTTTAACTCTTCTTAATTCTATCGGATTTTATATATTTTTCAACGTTCCCCTTTCGGAATATGATGTCACTTTTTCACACTTCACCAAAAGAGCTGTCGATTATATTTTCCTATAAGAACCCTGATTTACAAGTGAACGTACTACGTCATTAATTATCACCACTGTTCCGAGCGTCTATTTTTGACGAAATGACCACGAGTTTTTTCATTTTTATTTCCACGAGAAAGCAGCACGCTTGACGTACCTTCAGAGGAAGCATATTGACCTTTTAGTAGTCGCGACTGAAGACAAGAAGGAAACTAAAGCACTAAAGTAAAGATCGAATTATATACGGGGCTCGGCCTCGCAGTTGGCCAATCAAAGGCTTGTATTCCCTTTCAGTATCGAGTGTTATTCATCGATACAGGATTTTATTAGAATGCAGTACGTACCTAAATGGAGGATATCGTCCACCTTAACCTTGGTGAACGTCCAGCTGGCCACTCACATAGGCTTAGCCAACGGAATAAGGTAAATACTTCGTAATTCGTATTTCTGCTGGTGGGAATACTTCGATGCAGTCGAACCGATATTGCTTGCGAAATATTTGAAAGTCGCTAATTACGCATTGCTGAATAAATAGGAAATTACGGCCCGATTAATAATTGAACTAAAATATCAAAATGAATAGTCGCGAACGCCAAATAGCGTCGATTAAATACACAAAGGTAGATTTATTTCGAAAAATTTTCAAAATTTTCGAGTTCAACGACGTACCGATTTGATATTTAATTGCAGCTTCATTTTGGCGTATTTTCAGAAGCTCGGTTGTACTACACGAGTCCTAAATAACACGTTAATTAATTAATTACTCACCCATATAATTTTCCAGCCGTAACGATATTCAGACCATGAAGTCCATAGGTGTATGCGATTAAATAAAATGATTATAGCATGAGCATTGAGTGGTTAATATAATAGCACGGATCATTATTCTCAGCCGACATAATACATCATTAAGTGCAAGTGCATCGTTCTTCATCGCAGAATTATCGATAAATCATTTACCAGGTCTCGGTTAGTGCGATGAATATAAGCATGATTGACAAGCTGCCTACTAAATTCTATGGGGAAATTGTGACACTACTGTGTGAAATTAGATCAAGGATAGCCAGCTCGGGAACAGGGATCTACGTTACGTAATGAGAAACAATTTACCGATCTCCTAGATCGCGATCAATTATCGTTCACGAAATATTTTTTAAATTCTTTATTAAGGATTTTATTAAAAATTTTTCAAATTCTTCTATCAGGATCCTTTATAAATTTTCCACGGTCTCGTATCGAGATTTTCGTCAATTATTTGCAACTGTTTGACAATTATCAGAATACTTTTTGTAGGCTACGACACTTTAGTGCAATTGTTTTATCTTTATTCAAATAATCTGATTTATATACAACAACTCGAGTAACAAATAAAGATTTAACAGTAACAAATACGTAACATTAATCGTTTAGCAAAAAGATCTATAGAATCAACGACTGGAGATTATAGCTCTATAACAGGTTCTCGACAGCGATACTTGAAATTGCTTCGTGTTATTACAGAGGATAGATTACAAAAATTTATCAAAGCGTTCCAGGTAACAGTAAATCCTTTGCTCTGATTCCTTCCTCTACCTTTTCTTTTTGCCTCCTCTTTGATTTACTTTTTGCCGGGTACCCTATCATCCTAGCTGGTCGATTTCCATTCGTCTGGCATTATAATTTTTTCCTCGTCCCGTGCTATTCCATTCCTCTACCACGTTCCGAGAGTATCTTTTTTCCGAGACAAACGTGATACACTTTTCAGCGAGTCGTCCTCCGAAGCAGGCCTGAAACGAATTATTTCACGAGTGACTCGTAATCGCGCGAAAATAACTCGGACTTATTTCGCCTTTCTACGACACCGTGTCGCGTAAAGTCTGCTGAAAACGTCAGGTTAATGAAAGAAAGTTCTAATAGAAACATCTAATGGACCTGATATCCTCTCAACGACGCGTCATTAACATCCTTTCCAATCAATTTCTACTCGTTTCCGTGGATGTTTCTCAATCCAAATAACGACCACGCGACTTTCAATTTTTCATTCTTTTTCCTCCAGCCTCTAGGAACAGGCAATAAACCGCAGACATAAAACTGGACGAGAAAAAGGAGCATTCGGACTCAAAAGTCGTAATTCTCGGATATCCAGGAAACGGAGGAGACGATCTCTCTGGAAGACTGCTCGGTCAGCTGAAGAGCTCTGTTCTGCGGTGAGAAGTTCGCTTCCGTTTTCAACACAGCTCCAAACTCGTAATCCTCGTCAGGCTTCTCTACATCGCTCAATGTCTCTATCCTGTCGTCCTCGAAGTCGAACCTCGCGTCACTTTTGACAGTAGGAATTATTCTCCTTGGTTCGCCAGCTTCCTCGTTCTTGCTCGCGTCATCGTCGATCGACACCGCTGTCACGGTTCTATTCTCTTCTTTCTCTCCTAGATCCCTTTCCCCAACGTCGTTAACCTTCTCCGACTGATCCTGTTTCCTCGAACTCTTCGAGAGCTCCCGATCCTTCGAGCTTTTTGTCGGCTCGTTTACTATCTCATTCGTTCGACTCCTCTTTCTGCCTCTGGATCGTTGCTCCACTGTTCCAGTTTTGCTCGTCGAATTATCTCTTTCCGTCGCGTCGTTGCTAGACCTATTCGGAGTTTTAGACAAGCTGTTTCTCCTCGTATCGTTTCCCGACTTCTGATTTCTCCGTCGTGTCACCCTGGAGGCTGGAGTGGTGCTAGCAGCAGACGCGATCGTCGTGGGCGTGGTCGTCGCAGACTTCTGCCTTCGACGAGCTCGACTAGCCTCAGTGACCGATTCCACGGTAGAGATAGCGTTTTTCAATGGCCTCCGTCTCTTCTTCGTCGCCTGTTTCGTAGAATTCTCAGTTTCTCGAGGACCAGGCGTGACCGCAGTCACTCGCGACTCAGAATTTTCCAAGGTATTCTTCGCCAGCTCGCTCGAGTTCCTACTTTCGAACGCGTCTATGACTTCCTTGGCTTTCGACTGCTCCCTGATCTTCGTCTTCCTGGTGGAAGCTAGGGTCACGTCTTCGGGAACGATCATTCCTCTCGAGATGCCTCTGTACTTGGTAGACGTCTCTGGTCTCTTCTCCAACGAAGAATCGACTTGTTCCTCTTTCGAAGCGCCCTTCGATGACTCCTCCTGGGATTCTTCTTCCAGAGCCTTC
This sequence comes from Eufriesea mexicana, assembly GCF_001483705.2. Lineage (NCBI taxonomy): Eukaryota > Metazoa > Arthropoda > Insecta > Hymenoptera > Apidae > Eufriesea > Eufriesea mexicana. Next base: position 859,847 of record NW_016909446.1, read on the forward strand.
TTGATGGACCTGCTAATCTCTTCTACGCTAGTCGATCTGACTGTCGTCGAATTTTCATTCATCGGATTGCTGTTCTTCGACCTGTATCTACTGCTATACTTCATCACTGGTCGATATTCGCTGCTACTCTCTAAGTTATCCGAAGTGCCATCTTCAGATGTGTCCCTGCGACCCCAGTATCGGTACCTTCCACGAGGATAGGTATTTCTTCTAGGTTTCGAGGCGTAGACTTCTTCCGTCTCTTCGTCATCATCTTCGAAGCTCTTCAGTAATCCCTTACGCTTTTCTTCCTTTCTTTTTCTCTCTTCTCTCGCCAGACGTTCTCTTCTTTCCCACGGGAACTCGAACAATGACTTACCACGATGCTGATCACGTTTTCGTGCAGGTTCATCCTCCCTCTTCTTGTACCATGGGAACACGTACTCCTCTTTCACGTCAGTGCTCTCTTCGCTCTCTTCCGAGCTTCTCTTCGGATGAGATTTATCATAATCGGTAAACGGCGGATGAAAGAAGGCTGGTTTGTTCACGCGTGGGCCAAGGTCCGCGTACTTCTCATCTTCGTAATTCTCCGCTGGAGATTGTGGTCTGGACGTATACGCGAAGAACGGTTCTTCTTCTTCCGATTCGCTCTCCTTCGACGGAGCGTGGCTTTCGTCTGAAGATTCTCTGCTCGATTGGGCTTTCGTGCTTGTCTCTAGCTTCTCCGAGGATTCTTCCTGCGAGAAATGAGAGGGATAGGAGATCTTCGAGGTTTCTTCGTCCTTGTCGTTTTCGTGGTGCGTTGTGTTCGAATTCATGGAGTCCAGAGCTGTATGGAAGTCGTTAGAATTATTGTTAACGCTGTAGGGATATGGTTTCTCGAAGTCTTCGGAGGATAACCCTGTGAATTTCGTGGGGTCTGCTTCCATGTAGGTTTTCAAGCTGAAATATTCTGTAGAGGATGATACTTGGGGGTTCTCCGTTGTTGTCACCTCACTTTCTTCCACGTTTTCGTGAACTGCATAACCTGCTCCTGTTCTATTCGCCATTGGCTCGTTTGCGTGATTAATTTGGTCCTGGTCCGAACGATCGAGGTTCTCAGACACGTTCAGCTTGTCATCCTTGGCGCGATCGATTAAGTATTTCGCTCCTCGATTATCTTCAGCAATAATTTGACTGTCGAGATCGGCATTCTTCTCTGTAGTCGTCGTTGTATCCGACAAATTAATTTCGGTGGTTAGAGGGTACAGAGAATTCTCCGTTGTAGTTAGTATTGGACTTGGAGTACTCTTTCTTCTGATATAGTTATATTTTGGTTCCTTGCGTCTACTGGCTTCGTTCACTTTCGTCTCGTTCACAAATTTTCCGAGCTTCCTCACGTCTCCTTTCGGTTTCGAATACCTGATCCTGTCTTTGATCGTGTATACAACCTTCTGGGACATCTCCTGCTTCTGAGCTGTGTTATTAATCGAATTTTCATTTGGTACACCTCTGGAGACCTTGAGCTTCCTCTGTGAAGGTACTATCTTTGAATCGGTACTTGGTTTCGTCGAATTCTCTTCGTCAACGATAGGTCTGATAGTCGAGTTCTGAGAATTTGTCAGTCCGTATTTGCTTTCTCTCGAATTCGACAATCTTTCTTCATCGTCTCCTTTCTTCTCCGCTGAGTCCAATTCGATGGAAGCTAGTATCAAGCTTTCTTCGTTGCTGGAGTTTGGTGTATCCGTCAAATCCCGTTTGTAAACGCGAACCTTCCTCCGACGTTTGATAGTTCTGTAGCCAATTACGGGTTTCTGAACTTGAATCCTCGGTCTAGTCTTCTGTGGTATTCTGGTCCGTTTGTAGCTACCTCTTTGTCTGCTGCGATACACGGGAGGCATCAGCCCTTTAATGTTTATGCCCATGTTGCTAGGTTGATCCAGGATATCTATCGACACTTTGTATTTGTCTTTCCTCCCCTCTTTCGTCGAGTTCTTGGAGGGGTTTATTCTGACATCGTTGTTCGTGTCGTCGAAGATGGTAATTTCCTCCGAAGCTGGCATCGTGGTAACCTCGTGCACCTGGTACGAGTTCGCCAGGTTCTTAATGGTACCCATGACGTCTTCGTAAACTTGGCTCTGATAAGGAGTATACAGCGACGACAGTTCGCTGGCAGACATGACAGGACGTTTCTCATTTTTCTCATTCTTCTCGTTCTTTTCATTTCTCTCGTTCTTCTGTGGTCTCCTGGAACCTTTCGTGTACTTTATCTGCGACGTTTGCACTCTGAAACTCTGAGGTCTCTTTCTCGGCCTCGCTGTCGTTCTTGGATAGGATTTGTAACGAATACGTCTCCTTCCCTGAGGCCTAGCAGAGCCTTGTCTTCGAGACTGCCGAAAGTTCTCCGGTCTCCTTGAAGACTTCTGAATCACGAAATCGTCGTTCTCTTTAGGAAACATCATGATCCTAGAGGTGAACTGCTTGGAGTCTATCTCCGATGGAGCAACGGGCTGTTCCACCTCTTTCTCCAGGAACAGTGGGTTGTCGAATGGATTGTCGTCAAAGTATTTAGCCTTGAAGCAATCGAGCTTGTCACCCAGGCCTTTCAAACGAGGCAGATTCTTCTTCGGACCGCGCTCCGCGACTGGCTCTTCCTCTTCCGGCAACACCTCCAATTTAGGCTCAACTTCGTCGCAGTGCTTATAAGCGTCCCTCGAGTTATAAAATTCCATGGCACCAAAGGTCTTCGCGGGTACTCTCCTAGGATCAGTCGCGTACCTCAGCGCAGAAGGAATTGGCAGTTTCTCGTTGTCGTAAAAAGGGTACTTCCCTGCATCCAAGCTAGCCTGTGTAGTCACGCCACCCTCAGCACGATCCTCTTCGATCAGCTCTTCGACGTAGTCGAACTCGGGAACCTCGACCTCGACATTCTCCTCCTCGTCTTCCTCCTCCTCATCCTCTTTGTCTCCGTTGAATCGAGCATCTATCTCCTTGTCTATGACACCCCCGGCCACCTTGGGTGCCCCGTCTAACAGCTTCTCCCGTTCGTCTAATTGGTCTTTCACCTGACTACCCCCGTCGTCGGGCTTCTTCTCCTTCTTTCCCGTCGAATCAATCAGGTTCCCTCCTTCTTTCTTCCCGGCGTCATAGTTCAGCGCCGCCAAATCGCTGTCAACGTCCCCATCGCTCCCTTCGTCCCCATAAACGCTGCTGCTTTCTCTTTCCGCGGCACGCGACCCTTCCCCCCGATCGGTCGCGCAGTATCTCGATTTCTTCTCGCTCGGCTGTTTTGCCGGCGACGTATCCAGAGCGAGCCCCACTTCCAGGCTGCGTGTCACTTTCTGCGAGCAATTTCTCTCGATCGACGGATTTTTCGCTGCCCGTTCTATTTCGCCTCCATTCGACGTGCCATTGTTTGCCATCGATCTCGGGCCTTTCACGTTCACGTCGCTTTCGTCATCGACCACCTGCACGGCAGATCTTCTTTCGCGCCTTTTTGCGCGGATTCCGCGTACCCCGTCGAGAGACAACGCCTGACGGAACGGTCTGAGAACGTTCCTGGTTTGCTTTGACCTGTTTCCGGCTCGGCTTACGTAATCGATCGGTTCTCTGTGCCAGGCCGTCTGGTACGGGTCGCTTCGTGGCGGCATTCGGATCAGATCCAACCCTAGAATCGAGTTCCTCTTGCGATTAAAAGGCAGTCGCTGCACCGGATGCGGTGAGTCGGGGTAGATCTGATATATCCTGGGAGCCGTGTAAGCTTGATGGTGCCTTTGGGGCACCGGAAACGAGCTCCAGTCAAAGCTGTAGTAGTACGGAGCCTTCTGTGGTAAGGGAGGCCTCATTCTCGTTAAGTCCTCCAAATCATTTTTATGGTTCGATGGCTGCGCGTTATTCAGCTGCAGACTGTTCTGAGGATGAGCATTTTTGCCCGAGTTCTTCTCGTTCCTCACGTGCATCAGGACTTTCATGTAGTTCTCGCTCATTATTAACCCCCCTGCAGTCGTCGACTCGATCGGTGATTTGATCGTGGGTTTTGGGGTTGATGGTATTCGATTAGGGGTCTCGGAGGTGGAAGGTTTCTCGGGTTTATCCGATTTGTGCCTGACGGTGATCTTGTAACGCGGTCTGCGATTCGCTAAGGAATTTAGCGTTGGGTTGAAGACGGAACTGTCGAAATTCTTGTCGAATTCTTCGTTGCTCTCTAAAACTGATTCAAGGTTCGGGATTGAGGCTTCTCGGATAGGCGCGTAGAGCTCGTCGTTATGGTTATCCGAGAAGGGAGAGGTTTCCGTGTAAATTGCTTCGTTGGAGTTGTCTGGTTGCCAAAGTTCGTCCGTGTCGATGCTGTCAGAGGATAGCAATTGGCTGTTCTGGCCGATATTTTTGGAATATTCCGAGTCCGTCGGTGTTTGACCATCGCTTTGCTGTGTACTCGAAAATTCGGATTCGATCGTCGATAATGGCGTGGTGGTTTCTTCGTAGGCAGAATGGGGTATGAGATTGTTTAAAGTTCCCCTAAAAGTCGGACCTTGAAGAAGGTTTTTGTTCGAAGTCGTTGTCTCGAATATCACCGGAGGCTCCGTAGTTTGATTATCCTTCGTCTTGAAATAATCCCAGAAGATTTGGCTGTAGCTCACTGTCGTTGGGTCCACCTCGATTTGCTCAAAGTCGGTCACGTCGTTGGACGAAGAATTTCCATGAACTCCGTGGTTGTATAGCCTAGAAGAACCTCGAGAACCATCCAATTTTTCTCTCCAAGTTGTAGTTTCTATTTCAAAATCCTTCGATATTTCGTCTCCATTCATCGAAACCGCAGTCGAATATTCAATGTCGTCGGAAACCGATGGTCTCCTCTGTCTTCTATCAGTCTTTCTTCTCCGCTTCGTCGACTCAGCCAAGGCTTCTCTATCGTTCGTGTTTCGAAATTTCTCCACTTTACTAATCTCGATTCCTTTCTCCAGCTCCTCGGCCTCCTTCTCCAAGTCTGCCTGCAGCTTCTCTGTTCCTTTCTCAGCAATCAACTTCGCGTTTACCGCGACATTGTCATTCGTCTTATACCCCGTACGCGTCTCATGGCGGCCATTGCCGAGTTCATCAAAATCCTTGAAATTCTCAGGAGGGATCTTCTTATGTTTCCTATCTCTCGTCTCATTTTCCTCTCCCTCGTCGTCGTAATCGTTGTCTCCGGATTTCTTCTTAAGATCCAGCTGGTCGTGAAGCTTCCTAGCGTAATCTTCCTGGAAATCAGCGTCCCTGATGTGTCCAGCGTGATCATAGGCAGAGTCTTCGTAGCCTTCTTCGGTGTACACCGTGTTCACCTTCGTGTTCTTCACCACGGCTCTCAATCTAGCCGCGTTTTCCTTCTCCTCGTCCGACACTGCGTTCTCTATCGCTTTTCTGCGAGGTAGTCTTCTCAGGGTGTCAGTTTTCCTCACTTGAGCGTACACTCTCGTGGGCACGAAGTCCAAAGCGACCTCTTTGTTCTTTGCTGGCTTGGCCCAGACGCCTGGAGCTGTGTACTTCGGTTTCGTTGGGACGTCCCTCGGTTCCTCGTGATCCGAGTGAGGAATCGCGTGGTCAGGTGGCCCTTCAGGCTCTTCTTCCTCCTCTTCCTCTTCGGAGTCATTCGATTGGTCACTCGGTGGCTTCTCGAATCGGTTGTACACGATGGTCCCCGACGATTCGATTGGATTCTGATCTTCTTGCGAAACCGACGTCGACATTGTCGGTGATCCTTGGCCAAGCAACTCATCCTTGGAGAAGTTGGTCTGTGGCTTGCTGTCGTTCTTCGAAGTCAAATGGTTGAACGTTCTTGAATCGAGCGAAGTATTCGACACTGATTTCCCTCGAGACCCGAGAACCGACACCAGTAACAAGATTAACAGCACTCGATTCATTGCGCTGTTACGAGTTTGCCATTGCACTTGGTCAGCAAAGAGAATCAGTCAGATCACGTAGCCTTGTCTAGCCAGAGTACCATATCAAGCGAACTGGCGTCATTGAACTTCAGCATCACTTTGTCTCGGTGAAACAAAAATACAATTATCCTTTAACGTTACGTTATCTCTTCTTTCAATGTTCACGCGATGTTACAAATTTGTTGTTTAATCGTTTATTAAAATTTAATAACCGATTATTTAACTATTTCTCAGTGCTTGTCCCTACAATAGGTTTACGAAGATTTAAGTTTCGAGAAACGATTTTCTCCACGCGATCGAAGCATACGAAGCAACTCGAGTTCGCGTTAATCGTGAATTGTCACCCAGACCTGAACGCTCGCGAACCACGGTCGATCCCTCGAAGTCACGCGACACTTAGAGATCTCTAATCATTTTCGATCGATAGCTTGCGTCGAACTGCACGCCGATCGGTCCGCGTGGTCTAATTTATATTTTCCAGCGGATCAGAAAGGCAGCGGTAGGGTCTGAAACGGGTTGAAGAGTCGTTGTTCACGGGACCGTGCAGGCCCGAACATAGAACGGTTCTGTCACTCTCGATTGAGCCCCCGAGGTGGATCGTTTCACTGGAAAGGGAATAAAGAAATCCACGATCGACCTGGCTCGCGCATGCCGCACTAATTGCACCGTCGCTTTTTTCCTTTTTTCCCTTAGCCACTTTCTGCGGATTCGGTAATTTCTGCTAAATTAGCGCGATCTCGCATCGGAAAGTCGACACTTCTTACACGTTCCACGACAGTCATACACGTTGCTTCACACGACACGCTGTATTTCACTTTTCCACGGACTTTCGAAGCCGAGATTGAGCCGTGAAAAACGAAATCTGGAGATAACGTGTACGTCGTCGTGGAAAATATCAGTTCCCTTTTGAAACAGACGTGTCTTCCACTCGAGTGACCTACCCCAATCTTCCAAATCTAGAGCCCAGAAGTCTAAGAACCTTATTCCGTGAGTGTATCCTCGAGTACTATAACGCTGGTCCCAAGAATAGGTCAACGAAGTTGGAAAGGTAAAAGTCAGTTCAGGTAATTAACTAAAGAATCCACCAAGAATACAACAAGGAGTATCGCAGTCGTTATAGTCGTTATTCCCTCAAAAAAAACTGGTCAACTCTCCAGCACGTGTTTCTTCGTGCCAAAACAGCACTTGCCAGGAGCCAGTATAGACGAAGATAAATTTTATCTCATTTCGAATTAGTCCATCGTCAAACTCACAGATAAGAAACAACGAGCACGTTTCACAACCCATTCCTCTTCTTAATTAAACCTGTTAAACCAATTTCGCTTATCGTGTCACGAATAAATCCTCTTCTGATCGACAAAATAATAGAGAGAAACGCAATTCGATTCAAGATTATCTATCACTATCCTCGCTTAGTTTCTCTGTCCCAATCCGCCTCGTTTCCTTCTCCAATTAGATACACGATTAAAGCGATCGACCCAAAGGGACGTTTCTAATTTGCCATATCTCGATTCCCCTTTTCCACCGCTATGTTCGTCGATAATCCAGGGGACCCTGTGAGCCGTGAAAAAGGACGGAATAGTCGATTCCACGGCAGCTCCGTTTCTAGAATTAGCGGCTCTCGATAACGTTTCATCCGGAGCCAGCGAAGCGGAGAAAACTGTGGCTCGGAGGACACGCTTCGCGGCTCGACGCGGAAAGGCCCGGTGCAATCGCCTCGGCAGAAACCTGGCAAGCGAAACAAACGATTCACAGACGAGCGAGCTAAGCAAAACGCTCTGTGCTCTTGACTGTGCACGGCCAGACTCGCGGTGTTAACACAGCTCGTAACTGCCAGGAAGTTCCACCGATCAAACCGATCGGAATCGCGAGATATTTCTCGAACGTCGCGAAGTGCCCGTGGAACATCAGCGAAACGACCCTAGATCTATGGAATGAGCATAAATATCTATATTCGTATAAATATTGGTAAGAACTCGAGAAACGAACGCGTTGAAGTCTACCAATTGAGAGATACGTAGGTATCGGTGTGTATAACACGAGAAATTGAGAGATACAGAGGTATCGATGTCTGGATATCGGTCCTTAATTTTTGAATTTTGAACGATTCTCTCTGTGCGATATTCCGGTAAATAGAGTAGAATTTAAGGAGTCGCGATGGAATGGATGGAGTATCGATTCGGAGAAGAAGTGGCGATTATTTGAGCGTCGT